>NC_036869.1:522801-526948 GCF_002910315.2 Salvelinus sp. IW2-2015 | reverse complement strand
TGTCACGTCTGTCTGTTTGTCTGTCTGTCTGTTTGACTTTCAGGATCTGGACGTATGTCATTGCATCATGTGGTGTGGGTGCACCTGTGTGTGTGTGTGTGTGTGTGACAGACAGATAGACAGATAGACAGATAGACAGATAGACAGATGTACAGACAGATAGACAGATGTACAGACAGATAGACCGATGTACAGACTGACAGAGACGGACAGACGGACAGACGGACAGACAGACAGACAGACAGACAGACAGACAGACAGACAGACAGACAGAACTCATCAGGTAGTCTGGTTATTGGCACGTCGGCAGCCATTGACCCCTCCTCTCTGAGTGGCAGACAGACAGACAGGCAGCCATTGACCCCTCCTCTCTGAGTGGCAGACAGACAGACAGACAGCCATTGACCCCTCCTCTCTGAGTGGCAGACAAAATGAATTCCACCATCGACAGATGTGGGTCTCCGGGTGCCGATTAAGGGATCGAGCCAATGGAGGGATTGACAGTATGATCGAGAAAAAAATAAAGAGAGAGAGAACGGTGATGAGAGAGAGAGAAAGAGTGTGAGAGATGACATTATGTCTCTCTGATGTTGCTTGTAGAATGTGTGATGTAGCGCTAGGCTGGAAATGCAGTTTAAAAAGATACTCTAGTTATCTCAAGTCCAGTTACATCTACTGCTTCACACAAGGTATAGGGTTGTACATTTCAGTTTTTCCAGAAGTCCTGGTTGGAGTATTCTCAGATTTCCTGCTTATCCCCCCGATTCTGAAAATCTTCCAACCAGGATTTCTAKAAAACCAGGACATTCTGGGAAAGTTACCAACATTTTAAACCCCTACGTGGACAGTTAAAAAAAMAACTTTATTTAAYTAGGAAAGTCAGTTAAGAGCAAATTCTTATTTACAATGACGGCCTACACCGGCCAAACCAGGACAACRCTGAGCCAATTGTGCGCCACCCTATGGCACTCCCAATCATGGCCAGGTGTGATACAGCCTGGATTCAAATTAGAGTGTCTGTAGTGACGCCTCTAGCACTGAGATGCAGTGCCTTAGAACGCTGCGCCACTCGGGAGCTCGGTTAATAACTAGGTGAACTAGGTCAGGTTAAGTCATTGAAGAGTGTCTATAATGAACAATTGAAAATACAGGAATTACAACCACCTAAACATGTCAAACGATAAAGCAATGAAAAGAGAGTGAATGGTACTGTTTATTGCTCCCAAGGGTGAACTTTAGCTCAATAAACATCAGTTTCATGTGCCCATCAAGTAGTGAGCAGCCAATCACTTTCTTATTTTTATTGGATTAGAAGCAAGTCTCACCTGTAGTTACATGATAATAATGAGGCTATTACCGGCCTTGTCTCTCAGTTTAAAGATCCTCTCCTCAGCAGTCTTCAGGCCTTCTAATGAAGGCATGCGGCATGAGACAAAGCACAGCCGTGGGCGGCATTCTTTCATGTGTGGTTTTGTTGCGTGTGTCGTGTCGTTTGTGTGCGGCGTTCGTGTGGTGGACGGCCGGTGGGTGTTATCACTTCAACTCGTTATCACTAGCATCTTACATCATTATATCAATGTTCCGTGTATTGGGATCAGTCTAAACACTAGTCACGTTAGCACCACACACAACATCTATGCACACCTTACCAGGTTGCTGTTTGAATTGGTCGATAGTTTTTACGAGAGCGGGATGGGTTATTTTCTCCTATTCCGCTTTCCTCACCCAGTACAGGGTAATTGTCACGTACCGGAATCTTACGTGTTATTTAGGATAGTGTCTTATTCGGAACATGTCCAATATAGCCCATCCCCAGGATTTCCAGCAGTGTCGGTTGTGATTTATTGAAGAAGTCTCAGCTATAGATCATTGGGTGCCACTTGGGATTGCGAACATGTTGTCATAAATTTACCGTGACCGTGGTTGTGGTTCTTTTCCCGTTGGTCTGTCATCGATTCCAGTGGTGAAGTGATTGCGTTGGTCTGGTTCTCTAGTTTGTTTGACACCATATCGACTTTTTACTCTGGCTACGTGTAGATATCGTTATGTGTGTCGTTATGAATGTCGCTCCATAGGTCGTGGTGTTGGTGTCGAGGAGCGAGTGAGAGAGGACAAGAGATGATGATGTGAGGGAGAGGTGGGGTGATAGGAAGTGTAGTGTTGTGATAGAGAGAGCAGTGTGTTGTGGTGAGGTATGAGGCGTGTGTGTGAGTGTAGTATGGTTGATGTAGGGGTGTGGATGTGGTGATGGTATGGATGTGTCGTGTGTTGTAGAGTTTGAGTAGAGGATGGAGGTCGTAGTATGCGATGGTAGTGGTGTTGGTAGTGATGCATGTTTGTGAGATTAGGGAGAAGCTAAGGATATAGGTGAGTTCGGGGAGAGACAGCGAATAGGTTTCGTATGTACTGAGTCTAGGAGAGGGTGAGTACGATTGGAGAGTGATTGAGGGATGAGCTGTGAAGTGGGCATTTGAGAAGAGGTATGAGTGTAGTGGTAGTAGGTGAGTGGTGTGTGTGGTGATGAGGCGTGATGGAGATGGGTGATGGATGTGTAGGAGGTGGTGTTTGTTGGAGTAGTGTAGGAAGATAGTGATTGGATGTGTAGTTGTATTGTGTGGTGTAGGTGTAGGTAGTGTGATGTGTGGTGATGTGCTAGTGAGTAGTGGTGTGGGTGTTGTGTGTGATGTATGTGCAGAGAGGATGTCGTAGTGGTGGCTGATGTGTGTGTGTGCATATGTCTAGATGGTGTATTGGTAGTAGGGATGTGTGAGTGATGTCAAGCAACGCTGTCGTGTGTGTGCATTGTATGTGGTAATGGAGGCTCACCAGGGTAGTGAGTAGATAGTGAGTGTGTGTAGTGTGTGTGTTTGTGTAGAGAGGATGAGTGCTGTGTAGGTGTAGTGGTGATGATGATCAGGGATGAGATGATAGATGTGATGGAGGTGTGTGTGCTGGTTGCGATTTCAGGTAGGTGGAGTTGAGTGTAGGATGTGTGTTGAATGGATGGTAGATGCATTTATGAGTCGGCTGTGGATGTTAGTTGGTCGTGAGGATGATAACAGAGTAGGGTGTATGGTGGTGTGGTTAGGATGGTGATGGAGCTGTGTGATTGGAAATACTACGGAGGTTGGAGTTGAGATGGTGTGTGGATGTGATGAGAGATGTGTGCGACTTTTATTGTGATACTGTAGAGTGTAGGTAGTGTGTGGTGTGAGTGTAGATGATCTTGAAATTCTATGAGGAGATAGAGGTGGTGTAGTGTGTGGGTGTTGGAGTGTGGATGGTAGTGTTCTGTAGATAGGTTGAGAGTAGTAGGGATGAGTGTGGCTGGGTAGTTAGTTGAGGTTAGTAGTAGAGGTTGATGTGTTGTAGGTGTGGGTGTGAGTGTAATGAGAGAGATAGGGCTTGTGTGTGTGTGTTTGGTAGAGGGTCGTTTTTGTGTGTGTTTGTGTGGTTGTTGTTTTGGCGTGGTGTGTTGTTTGTTTATAAAAAAAGTTGTTGTGTGTGTGTGCTGTGCTGTGTGTGTTCGTGTGTGTTGGGTGGTGTGTGTTTTGGCTGTTGTGTGGTATGTGTGTGTTGGTTGTGTGTGTGTTGTTTGGTGTGTGTGTTGTTGTGTAGGGAGAGGAGAGTGGGTCGCTGGGGTTTGAGAGAGTCAGTTGCTATGTTTTGACAAAATTGTATAGATTTCAGGTTAAAGGATACTACGCTCCACAAATAACCTCACGTCAAATAGATAACCTCCATATTACACCTGATGCTGCGACAAAACTTCTGGAATAGATTCCGGAGAGGACTGTTTATTTACGCACGGATTCTTACTGCCGAAGCGACGATCCAAACTATTCTGAAAAACCGAGCAACGCACAAAAATACAGCACAAGAACCCGGAATTAATTCCACAGCTGACTTTGAAAGCCTAGAGGTGAATAAGAACATTACAATGAAAGATTCTAGATATTTAATGTTGAATCTGAATGCTAATGTTAAAAGCTACCAACTGTCTAGGAAACGACTCACATAGGTTAGCACTGAAGTGTGAAGTGAGAGGTGTGAGTTGAGTGTGTGTTGGTATAGTGAGAGGTGTGATGAGAGGTTGAAGTGAGGTTGTGTTGTCGCGGGTGGTGAGAGGTGAGAGAGTGTGAAGTAG
>NC_036869.1:516883-522010 GCF_002910315.2 Salvelinus sp. IW2-2015 | reverse complement strand
TGCGGAGACAACAGAGAGTGGAGGGAGGGACACGAGAAGAGGAGGAGGGACAAGGAAGATGGAGGGGGACAGAGAGAGGAGGGGATAGTGAGGGGCAGAGAGAGGAGGTAGGAGTGGAGGAGAGAAAGGGGCGGACAGAGAGGAGGGATGAGGGACAGAGGGAAGAGAGGAGATACGAGGGGACAGAGGAGAGGGGGGAGGAGCAACCTGAGAGAGAGGAGGATAGAGGGGACAGAGAGGGAGGGATAGAGGGGGACAGAGAGAGGAGGATGGAGGGGACCAGAGAGAGGATGGAAGAGGAGAGAGGAGGAGACTAGAGAGTTGAGCGGGCACAAGAGAAGATGGAGGGAACAGAGCAGAGTGGAGGGATAGAGGAGGCAGAGAGAGAGGGATAGAGGGGACAGAGAGAGGAGGGAGGGAGGCAGAGAGGAGGGAGGAGGGGACAGAGAGAGGGATAGAGGGAAGATGAGAGGAGGGAGGAGGGGACAAGAGAGAGGGAGGAGGGAACAGAGAGAGGAGGATAGAGGGGACAGAGAGAGGAGGGCATGGGAGGGGCTACAGAGATGGGAGGGATAGAGGGACAGCGAAGAGGATGGCAGAGAGAGGAGGGATAGGGGAGAGAGAGGAGAGATGGAGGGTTGCGAAGAGGGGCGATAGAGGCGGAGAGGCAGAGAGAGGGGGAGGGAAAAGAGAGAGGAGGATAGAGGGGACAGAGAGAGGAGGGATAGGGGGACAAGAGAGAGGGGGATGAGGAGGGGACCAGAGAGGAGGGAGGGACAGGAGAGGGAGGACAGAGAGTGGAGGAGGGAACAGAGAGAGGAGGGATGGAGGGAACAGAGAGTGGAGGGAGGGAGGAACAAGAGAGAGGATGGGAGGGACAGGAACGGAGGGAGAGGAAAGAGAGGGATGGAGGGGACAGAGAGAGGAGGTCCGGGAACCCATGGAAGGGAACATGGAGGAAAGGAGAGAGGGATGAGAGAAAGGAAGAGAGGGACAGGAACAGAGAGGGAGGGTGAGAATAGGAGGAGATGGGAGGAGAAGAGAGAGGAAGGAGGACGAGAGGGGATGGAGCAGGAGAGAACAGAGAGGTGAGAGAACGGAGGGGAGGTGGAGGGAAGAGAGAGAGGAGGGATGAGAGGAGACAAGAGAGAGGGGGATGGAGCCAATGGAGAGAACAGAGAGAGTGGAGAGATAACGAGAACAGAGAGAGAAGGGGTGGAGGGAAGAGAGAACAAAGAGATGAGGTTGAGGGAGCAGGAGAGTGGAAGGGCATGTGATGCAGGTGTTCTCTGGTTTACACCTGAACTGATGATGGAAGACCAGCACATTGTAAGAGAGAGGAAGACTGGGGGGGAAAGGGGAGAGAGCATGGTGATCTGTAAAATAATTAAAGGCTGAGGCGGGAAATGAATCCAGAAGGAGTGGAGCGACGAAATGCATCTAATAATAAATGCATTTAAGAGATATGTGCGAGGCATTTTATTTTAAACAGAGAGTGCAGAAAGAGAGGGTGAGAGAGAAAGACACTGGGACGAGATAAAGAGAGGGAATTGGAAAAAGAAAGAGAGCTCGAGATGGAGACCGCAGTAGAGAAACAAATTTAGGACGAGACGAGAGCGCAAGGAGAGGAGGAGAAGGAAACCCAGGGTAGAGACAGCGTAGTTCCATCCATCACGTAAGTCTCGACCTCACTGTGACCCCAAGCCTGGCAGCCAATAAGACGACGCCCCATCCCCAGTACCCCCTCGCCACACACAGCCACACACATAAACACAGAGAAGAGAGAGAGAGAGAGAGAGAGAGAGGTATTCGGGGTATCGTTTGACGCAGAGGGGAGTCTGCGGGATGCTCCCTTTTGTTCGCCCATCAGCGCCTCCCAGAATGCTTTGTTTTTACGTGACTAATGTGAGTACCAACACCTGAACAGAAAGGCTACCCCTCCACACACACAGGCACGCACGTCACACGTCACACAGTACGCCCACACGCACACTACATCACACACACCACACACACACACACACACACACACACACACCACCAACACAGCCCAGCCACCCACGGGTCAGCACAGCCACGCAATAGTTGGTCGTGGTAACACAACACACCAATCCGAGTACACACATGCACGACAACACACAGCCTCCAATACACACACACAACACACACCACCTAACACAACACAGCACACCACACACACACACACAATACTCACAACAGATGGGCATAGGCCCATCACCGCCTCTCTCACCAGAAGGAATGTCACATGTACGGAAATCACGGTATTGGGATGCTGCACGATGGAACAGCTCCAGAGATCTCCCCAGGATTGTCCAGCAGGCATTTGTTAATAATCACCATATAAAAGCCACAATGGATTGACATGTTGTCATGAAACTCCCAAGTCAGTGAAGTGATTCTGATCGTGGGCATCGTTTGCGGACACAACTCGGACTCGTGGCCTAGAGACTACAAGGGTCAAGCCATAGATTTCAGCAGAGCGGAGAGCAGAAGAGAGAGAGAAGAGAGGAGGGGAGGGAGCAGGAGGAGAGAGCAGAAGAGGACAGAGTGAGAGGGAGAGGGCGAGGAATGCGTGGATGTGAGAAGAGAAGGCAGACAGAGAGATGGAGAGGGGGAGAGGCAAGAGAAAGAGAGAAGAGAGAGAGAGGAGAGCGAGAGGAGTGATAAGTCAGAGGGGAGATGGAGTATTAGGTAGAGAGAGAGAAAGAGAGAGAGAGCAGAGAGCGAAGAGGGAGAGAGAGATTGTTAGAGAGAGAATAGGAGCAGGAGAAGGGAGAGAGAGAGGAAGAGAGAGAGAGCAGAGAGAATCGAGCGAAAGAAGAAGAGGCAGAAAGAGAGCAGAAGGGAGAGAAAGAGCGGGAAGAGACGAGCAAGAGGGAGAGGATAGCGGAAGGAAAGAGAGGGGGGTTGGAGGGAGAGAGAGAGAAAGAAGATAGCAAGCAGAGAGAGAGAGAGAGAACGAAGACGAGGGAGACGGAGAGAAGAAGTGAGAGAGAGAGAGAGAAGAGAGGAGAGGGGGATGGAGTGAGGGGGGGGATTAGCTGAGAGGAGAGACGCAGAGAAGAGAGAAAGCGAGAGAGAGGGAGAGGGGGAGATGAAGTGAGAGGTGTGAAGTGAGAGGTGTGAAGTGAGAGGTGTGAAGTGAGAGGTGTGAAGTGAGAGGTGTGAAGTGAGAGGTGTGAAGTGAGAGATGTGAAATGAGAGGTGTGAAGTGAGAGGTGTGATGCCCCTGAGCCCAACAATGGCAGCAGAGTTCCTCTCCCGCCCAAATGCAGAGGCCTCTTTGGCCCTCTGCTCCATGACATCCCTCTGTACAGTACCCCTTGGATATAAAAATGACAAGGCACAGAAAGAGCACAAAGAGAAGCTCCTCATGGACAACCYAGAGACACTTTTTGCTGACTGCTACAAAAATGGGAACGTAAGCAACCTAGTCTTCCACACAGACCATCCCTGGTAATGGCACACAGCTATAAGAACACACTAACCCTCTTTTAAGAGAGAAGGTATTGGCAGAGGGTGGAACATTTGAATATTAGAAAACGAGGACACTGAGAATGAGCCACCATCTGTCAATCAATCAATCAAATGTATTTATAAAGAGAGTCAAAAACAGCAKGTTCGGGACAAGGTAGCACGTCCGGGGAACAGGTCAGGGTTTCATAGCCGCAGGCAGAACAGTTGCAATTGGAGCAGCAGCACGACCAGGTGGACTGGGGACAGCCAGGAGTCATCAGGCCAGGTATTACTGAGGCATGGTCTTAGAGCTCAGGTCCTCCGGAGGGGAGGGAGAGAGGAAGAAAGAGAGAATTAGAGGGAGCATACTTAAATTCACACAGGACACCAGATAAGACAGGAGAATTACACCAGATATAACAGACTGACCCTTGCTCCCTGSCACATAGACTCTTGCAGCATAGATATTGGAGGCTGAGATAGTCGTGGGTCAGGGGACACTGTGGCCCCGTCCGACGATACCCCTGGACAGGGCTAACAAGGCAAGATATAACCCCACCCACGTTGCCGAAGCACAGCCCCCTCACCACTTGAGGGATGTCAACCTGTACAAGAATGGAACAGTGGTGTTGCAGGGCAACTTCATATATTTCCAACAGGACTTCCACAGAATCAGGCAGGAGAAGCTTTCTCTTGGTGACGACTCCCCCACCCCGAGCGAGTCTGATCACACCTCTTCAAACTGTCCTGCAGAAGAGGATAGTCACACCCCCCCCAGCACTGAACACACCCGGGTCCCACAACTGCACTGGTCCTCCATCATTGAGAGGGATAAATTCACCAAGCTGGAGAGAGACATGCTGGAGCTCAGAGAGCTAGTCCACACACTCCAGACAGCAMAGACACACAAAACCGACCAGCACAACACCACCCCCTCTACAGTACCCAGAGGGCTGGAGGTGGAGATAGACAGCTGTCTGAGAGAGCTGGCTGCACTCCGGTCCGAGGTGAGAGAACTGAAATAATGATTCCAATCACGATGACAACGATAGACAGTGCCTCTGATCTGAGAAACCTATCACCCGGCCGGTAGACACAAGAATACAAACACATAGAAAAATGAACATAGCATGCGCCATCCACAAATTCACCCTGACCAGAAACAAAATAGAAACCTGAAAAAAGCCTCTCTGACAGTCGGGCTGACCAGTATTCCTAATGGTTCTTTGATAAGTCTGGATTTCGCGTTGCTTTTAGCCAACAGGCAATGAACTCCAGACTGGGATAATTCCAGAATGAGGGTAGAACGATACGCTTGTTGTTTCAAGATGCTAGCTGTAGTGTGTTTCATGGTGGGTTTAGGACCGATGATACAGTACGGTGTGAGCAGAGAGCATGGTTGAGCATCTCACGAACTTACATCAAACTTCTTAGGTCGTGCCGAGGAATGTGGGCTTGGGCGTGGTGTGAATCAGTGGGGGTGGGCTGTTGGCTCTCGTCACGCCTGGCATGATCCTCCTGCTGTCATGTTGAGGTTGTCTGTCTGAAGGGGGTCATGGGGGGGGGCGGGGCAAGATACGAGATGTGGGGGTGGACCTATATAAGGTGGGTTGGGGGTGGCTAGATGGTTTGTTTGGGGAGGGGTCGATG
>NC_036869.1:508163-515933 GCF_002910315.2 Salvelinus sp. IW2-2015 | reverse complement strand
TGTCACACTTAGGCTTTCTCACGTCTTCCTGCAGTGCTGTTGGCTGGGCTGTGTGCCCACCTGTGTTTTGTGGGTAGTTGTTTTCTGTTTTGTGTCTGCACCAGACAGAACTGTTTCGTGTTGTTCCATTTTGTTATTTTGTCTCAGTGTTCAGTTTAAATAAATAATCATGAACACTTACCACGCTGCGCTTTGGTCCGATCCTTCTTCATCCGACGACCGTTACAAATACAGACAAATACAGACATTGTCATCAACAAAAACATGATATGGAGGAGACAGACCCACTGGTTACCCTCTAGGTTACAGAGAGCTGGTAGTCCGATCCACCAAACTTGTGAAACAGGGAAGAGACTCAGGGGGTATGCTAATTTGRTAAAGAGCAGACCTGACACTCTATTAAATTAGTCAAAACAGGAACATTTTACATCGGGCTAGAAATGAATAAGGAAATGATCTCAACAGAGAAATATTTCCTCATGTGTGCGACCAATATATGCCCAATAGAATCCCCATATTTAACAATGACAGCTTCTCCATCCTAGAGGGGGCGATCAACTATTTCCAGGCCCAGGGACATGTACTAGTCAGTGGCGACCTAAATGCCAGAACTGGACAAGAACCTGACACTCTCAGCACACAGGGTGACAAACACATACCCGGAGGTGACAGCATTCCCTGCCAAATATTCCCCTCTAGACACGACTATGGCAAAACAACCAACAAAAACGGGTCAGAACTCCTGCAGCTCTGTCTCATGCTGGGTCTGTACATAGTCAATGTTAGGCTTCGAGGGGACTCTTACAGTAGGTACACATACAGCTCATTCCTTATAAGTAGTACTGTAGATTACTTTATCACTGACCTCAACCCAGAATCTCTCAGAGCGTTCACAGTCAGCCCACTGACACCCCTATCAGATAACAGCAAAATCACAGTCCACTTAAACAGAGCAATACTCAGTCATGAGGCGTCAAAGCCAAAGGAACTGAATAATATTAAGAAATGCTACAGATGGAAGGAAAGTAGTGTGGAAACCTACCAAAAAACTATTAGGCAACAACAAATTCAATCCCTTCTAGACAACTTCCTGGACAAAACGTTTCACTGTAATAGTGAAGGTGTAAACTTGGCAGWAGAAAACCTCAACAGTGTATTTGTCCTCTCTGCTTTCCTACCAAATCTAAAAATGTCAAGCAGACAACCTAACAAAATGAATGACAATTACAAATGGTTTGATGAAGAATGCTGAAACCTGAGAAAGAAATTGAGAAACCTATCCAATCAAAAACAGAGACCCAGAAAACCTGAGTCTACGCCTTCACTATGGTGAATCACTAAAACACTACAGAAATACACTACGGAAAAAGAAGGAACAACACGTCAGAAATCCGCTCAATGTAATTGAAGAATCCATAGAATCKAACCAYTTCTGGGAAAAGAGTAAAACACTAAACAAACAACAACACCAAGTGTTACAGTATCTATCTAAAATGGAGATGTATGGATAAACCACTTCTCCAATCTTTTTGGCTCTATAACAAAGAACAAACAGCAAAAACATATACATGATCAAATACAAATCTTACAATCAACTATTAAAGACTACCAGTACGCCACGGAGTTGCTCCCAATGTACAATTGACATGAACAAAAGGACCGAAAAATACAAACTCTCCAACCCAAAAGGCCTGTGGTGGATGTATCCCTAAATGAAATGATAAAAATATGCAGACAACAAATTTTCAATTGGTATACTAAATTTTATATCATCTAACCTCTGGCATTTCCCAATATTTTGAACCAAGGGACTGATCCACCCCAATTCCACAAAAAGTGGAGAGAAATTTTACCCCAATAACTACCATGGTGGTGATTGCGTCAACAGCAACCTTGGGAAAATCCTCTGCATTGATCACTTAAACAGGGAGATTGTTACATTTCTTCAGTAACAACAATTACGAGCAAATGACAATTGGATTTTTTACCAAATTTACCATAACGAACAGACTACCTATTCACCCTTGCACCATAACTGACAAACAAAACCATAAAGTACCTCAACTAAAAATAATGGTGTTCCAAATATGTCCAGTTTGCCAGGAACATACAGAATACTCGAATTTCCATCGTAGACATAAGTTGTCCTAGATCAGTTGGTCCCCTTGTATTAGTCCCCGTCCCCCCTTCAGAGCATCCACCTCAGCTGTACCCCCTCTAAAACTATATATAGTCCCGTCCCCCTTCAAACATCCAACCTCAGCTGTACCCCTCTAAAACTATATATAGTACGTACCCCTTCAAAACATCCACACCAGCTGTACCCCCTCTAAAACTTATATATAGTTCCCGTCCCTTCAACATCCCTCCAGTGTACCCCTCTAAAACTATTATATAGTCCGTTCCCCTTTCAGTACATCCAGACCTCGCTGACCCGTCTAAAACTATATATAGTCCCTACCCTTCACAAATCCACTCCAGCTGTACCCCTCTAGACTATATATGTCCCGCTTACCCTTCAAGACATCCAACCTACCAGCTGTACCCCTCTAAAACTACTATATAGTCCCCGTCCCCTTTCGTATCCAACCTCAGCCTTACCCTCTCTAAAACTATATAGTAGTCCTCGTCCCCCTTCGACATCACCTCCGAGCTGTACCCCCTCTAAACACTATATATGTCCCTCCCCTTCAAGACATCCACCTCCAGATTACCCTCTCTAAGACTATATATAGTCCGCGTACCCCTTTCAAATACATAACCTCCAGCTGTACCCCCTCTAAAACTATATATAGTCCCGTACCCCTTCAAACATCCAACCTCCAGTTGTACCCCCTCTAAACTATATATAGTCCCGCTACCCCTTCAAACATCCAACCTCCAGCTGTACCCCCTCTAAAACTATATATAGTCCCGTACCCCTTCAAACACCAACCTCCAGCTGTACCCCCTCTAAAACCTATATATGTCCCCTGTACCCCTTCAAACATCCAACCTCCAGCTGTACCCCTTCTAAAACTATATATAGTCCCGTCCCCTCAAACATCCAACCTCAGCTGTACCCCCTAAAACTATATATATCCCGTCCCCTTCAAACATTCCAACCTCCAGCTGTACCCCCTCTAAAATATATATAGGTCCCGTCCCCCTTCAAACATCCAACCTCCAGCTGTACCCCCTCTAAAACCTTTAATATAGTCCCGTACCCCTTTCAGAACATCCAACCTCCAGCTGTACCCCTGCTAAATTACTTATATATAAGTCCGTCACCCCTTCAAACATCCAACCTCCAGCTGTACCCTCTCTAAAACTATATATAGTCCCGTCCCCCTTCAAACATCCAACCTCCAGCTGTACCCTCTCTAAAACTATATATAGACCCGTCCCCTTCAAACATCCAACCTCCAGCTGTACCCCCTCTAAAACTATATATAGTCCCATCCCCCTTCAAACATCCAACCTCCAGCGGTACCAGGGTCAGCACCAGGGTCAGCGTACCCCCTCTAGCACCAGAGTCAGCACACTCTCAAATGTAGTTTTTTCCAACATTGTAAGCCTGCCACACACACACTATATGATGTATGTATTAAACATAAGAATGAATGTGAGTTTTTGTCACAACSCGGCTCGTGGTAAGTGACAGAGCTCCTATAGGACCAGGGCACAAATAATAATCAATAATTTTGCTCTTTATTTAGCCATCTTACATATAAAACTTTATTTGTTCATCGAAAATTGTGAACAACTCACCACAGGTTAATGAGAAGGGTGTGCTTGAAAGGATGCACATAACTCTGCAATGTTGGGTTGTATTGGAAAGAGTCTMAGTCTTAAATMATTTCCCACACACAGTCTGTGGCTGTGTTTAGTTTTCATGCTAGTAAGGGCCGAGAATCCACTCTCACATAGGTACATGGTTGCAAAGGGCATCATTGTCTTAACAGCGTGATTTGCCAAGGCAGGATACTCTGAGCGCAGCCCAATCCAGAAATCTGGTAGTGGCTTCTGATTAAATTACATTTACACAGAACTGCTTGTTGCAATTTCGATGAGGCTCTCTTGTTCAGATATCGGTAAGTGGACTGGAGGCAAGGTATGAAAGGTATAATGATTCCAGATGTTTGTGTCATCCATTTCGGGAAAGTACCTGCGTAATTGCGCACCCAACTCACTCAGGTGCTTCATTTGACATTGTCCGTAAGCTTGAGTTAATTTGCAAACCAAAAATCATCCAATGATGGAAAGACCTGWGTGTTGTCCWTGTTAATGCAGACAGAGAAGAACTCCAACTTCTTAATCATAGCCTCAATTTTGTCCCGCACATTGAATATAGTTGCGGAGARTCCCTGTAATCCTASATTCAGATCATTCAGGTGAGAAAAAACATCAAACAGATAGGCCAGTCGTGTGAGAAACTCGTCATCATGCAAGCGGTCAGACAAGTGAATATTATGGTCGGTAAAGAAAACTTTAAGCTCGTCTCTCAATTTWAAAAAACATGTCAATACTTTGTCCCTTGATAACCAGCGCACTTCTGTATTGTTGTAAAAGCGTTACATGGCCGCTGCCCATATCATTGCAAAGTGCAGAAAATACACGAGAGTTCAGGGGCCTTGTTTTAACAAACCATTTTCACTGTAGTGTCCAAAACGTCTTTCAAGCTGTCAGGCATTCCTTTAGCAGCAAGAGCCTCTCGGTGGATGCTGCAGTGTACCAAGTGGCGTCAGGAACAACTGCTTGCACGCGCGTCACCACTCCACTATGTCTCCCTGTCATGGCTTTTGCGCCATCAGTACAGATATCAACACATCTTGGCCACCAAAGTCCAT
The DNA here is from genome assembly GCF_002910315.2 of Salvelinus sp. IW2-2015. Lineage (NCBI taxonomy): Eukaryota > Metazoa > Chordata > Actinopteri > Salmoniformes > Salmonidae > Salvelinus > Salvelinus sp. IW2-2015. The sequence goes on along the minus strand of NC_036869.1, from coordinate 511,104 downwards.
TTGATGTCACAAAGCTGTCCAGTACTTTAAAAATATCCTYTCCTGTTGTCCTGGTTTCCAGTGGTTTGCAGAAGAGRATGTCTTCCTTAATTGACCCCCCMTAAACATAACGGACATATACCAGGAGCTGTGYCAGGCCCGMCACRTCTGTTGACTCTTCCAGTTGTAACGCATAGAATTGACTGCCTTGCATGCGAAGCAGTAATTGTTTTAAAACATCTCCTACCATGTCACTGATGCGTTGTGAAACAGTATTGATTGATAAAGGCATTGTCAGTATAGTTTTTGGGGCTTTTTACCCCAGCATTGTCCCAGCCATATCCGAGGCAACAGGAATAATTAAGTCCTCCACAATAGCATGGGGCTTGCCTGTCCTAGCCACTCGGTAGCTCACCATATAAGACGCTTCTAACCCCTTCTTATTTATGGTATCTTTTGCTTTTATACATGTCTTACTACTCAAAAGTCGTCTTAATTCTCGCTCAAAAAACTCCTGTGGCTTATTTTTCAAATTGGCATGTTTTGTTTCTAAATGTSTGCGCAAGAGTGAAGGTTTCATCGAGTTGTGAGATAGTACTTTTGCACATACAGTTGAATTCAGAAGTTTACATACACTTAGGCTGGAGTCATTAAAACTCGTTTTTCAACCACTCCACAAATTTCTTGTTAACAAACTATAGTTTTGGCAAGTCGGATAGGATTTGACAAGTAATTTTTCCAACAATTGTTTACAGACCGATTATTTCACTAATCACTGTATCACAATTCCAGTGGGTCAGAAGTTTACATACACTAAGTTGACTGTGCCTTTTAACAGCTTGGAAAATTCCAGAAAATTATGTTATGCGCTTAGAAGCTTCTGCCCATGGCTAATCGATGAACTGGCTTGACATCATTGGGAAAATCAAAAAAGGAGAATTCAAGCCAAGCACCTCAGAAAAAAAATGTAGGACCTCCGCTAAGTCTCGGTTTCAATCCTTGAGCGAATTCCAAAACGCCTAACGGTACCATGTGCTCAAGTCTGTACAAACAATAGTTACGTCAAGTATAAACCACAATGAGACCACGCAAAATAAAATAAACAAAAAAAAACAAAAAAAAAAAATTAAAAAAAAAAAAAACAAAAAAAAAAATAAAAAAAAAACAAAAAAAAAAAAAATAAATAAATAAAAGTAAAAAAGAAAAAAAGAGAACAAAAAAAAAAAAAAAAAAAAAAAATCAAAAAAAAAAAAACAATAAATTAAGAAACAAAAAGAAAAAAAAAAAAAAAAAATATAAAAATAATATAAATAAACAAAATCCGCTCATACTGGCTCAGAATGTGATGGCATTCTGTCTCCTAGAGATGAACGTACTTTGGTGCGAAAACTGCAAATCAATCCAGAACAACTAGCAAAGTGGACCTTATTTAAGATGCTGGAGGAGACAAGTACAAAGTATCTATATAGCGTCCACCCTGACCATTAGAGAGTGTTTATTCTCTGTTGGTTGGGGCGTGATAGTGAACTAGGGTGGGTCACCTAGGTGTTAATGGTTTATGTTGCCTTGGTTAGCTGGTTTCCAATCAGAGACAGCTGTTTTATCGTCTGTCTCTGATTTTGGGCATCATATTAGGCAAGCCATTTCCCCTTCTGTGTTTTGGAATCTGTGTTACAGGATAGTGTACGAAGACACGTTGTGCCGTCGCACACCCAGTAGCTTACGTTTCGTTTGTTCTTGAGCTTTATTTTTTTGTCTTGGTGAGTTTCTAATTATATTAAAAAATGCGTGCTGAACTCTACGCGACCGTGCGCCTTACTTCACACTGTTGATGTTCATTGCTTGTTCAATTGAACCAAAACAATTAATGAACTTGCACCGGTGGAACGGTCTTAAGACCATCTAACAGCTTACAGACGGTGGCAATTAAGGTCACAGTTATGAAAACTTAGGGACACTAAAGAGGCCTTTCTACTGACTCTAAAAAACACCCAAAAGAGAATGGCCAGGGTCCCTGCTTCATCTTGTAAAGTAACGTGCCTTAGGCATGCTGCGCGGAGGCATGAGGACGGCAGATGTGGCCAGGGCAATAAATTGCAATGTCCGTACTGTGAGTACGCCTAAGACAGCGCTTACAGGGAAACAGGGACGGACAGCTGATCGTCCTCGCAGTGGCAGACCAGGATGTAACAACACCTGCACAGGATCAGTACATCCGAACATCACACCTGCGGGACAGGTACAGGGGCAACAACAACTGCCTGAGTTACAACCAGGAACGCACAATCCCTCCATCAGTGCTCAGACTGTCCGCAATAGGCTGAGAGAGGCTGGACTGAGGGCTTGTAGGCCTGTTGTAAGGCAGGTCCTCACCAGACGTCACCGCAACACCGTCGCTGGACCAGACAGGACTGCAAAAGTGCTCTTCACTGACGAGTTGTCGGTTGTTTCTCTCACCAGGGGTGATGGTTGGATTTGAGGTTTATCGTCGAAGGAATGAGCTGTTACACCGAGGCTTTACTCTGGAGTGGATCAATTGGAGGTGGAGGGGTCCGTCATGGTTCTGGGGCGGTGTGTCACAGCATCATCGGACTGAGCTTGTTGTCATTGCAGGCACATCTCAACACTGTGCGTTACAGGGAAGACGTCCTCCTCTCTCATGTGATACCCTTCCTGCAGGCTCATCCTGACATGACCCTCCAGCATGACAGATTGCCACGCAGCCGTACTGCTCATTCTGTGCGTGATTTCCTGCAAGATAGGATATGTCAGTGTTCTGCCATGGCCAGCGAAGAGCCCGGATCTCAATCCCATTGAGCGACGTCTGGGACCTGTTGGATCGGAGGGTGAGGGCTAGGGCCATTCCCCCCAGAAATGTCTGGGAACTTCAGGTGCCTTTGGTGAAAGTGGTGGGGAGCGTGGGGAGGGAGTGGGGAGAGGGGGGGGTGAAGAGTCGTCACAG
>NC_036869.1:506922-508138 GCF_002910315.2 Salvelinus sp. IW2-2015 | reverse complement strand
TGCACTGGTGGCCACACCAGATACTGACTGTTACTTTTGATTTTGACCCCCTCTTTGTTCAGGGACACATTATTCCATTTCTGTCACATGGTCTGTGGAACTTGTTCAGTTTATGTCTCAGTTGAATCTTATGTCATACAAATATTTACACGTGAAGTTTGCTGAAAATTAACGCAGTTGAGAGTGAGAGGACGTTTCTTTTTTGCTGAGCTTATATTTTTTTATGTGAATCACATTTTTATTTGGCGTACCCCCGACGGCATTGCTCGTACCCCTGGGGGTAGTTTGGGAATACCTGCCTTTGAGCATACAAAAAACTATACAAACCTTGGCATTAACATCAGAGCCACAGGTAACTTCCACAAAACTGTGAACGATCTGAGAGAGAAGGCAAGAAGTGCCTTCTAYGCCATCAAAAGGAACACAAAAWTCACCATAATTAGGATCTGGCTAAAAATACTTCAATCAGTTATAGAACACATTGCCCTTTATGGTTGTGAGGTCTGGGATCCAGTCTCAAACCAACAATTCACAAAATTGGACAAACAGCAAATTGAGACTCTGTACAACGAAAAATCCCCAAATACTGCATGCAGAGCAGAATAAGCCAGATACCCGCTAATGATCAAAATCCAGAAAAGAGTCATTGAATTCTACAACCACCTAAACGGAATGATTCCCAAACCTTCCATAACAAAGCCATCACCTACAGAGAGATAAACCTGGAGAAGAGTCCCCTAAGTCAGCTGGTTATGGGGATTTGTTCACAAACACAAACAGAGGCMCAGGACAGCAACACAATTAGACCCAACCAAATCACGAGAAAAAATATATAATTACTTGATACATTGATACAAAAAAAAAACCCTGAGCAAACTAGAATACCTGACCACTGTGACAGACCCAAAATTAAGGAAAGCTTTGACTTTATACAGACTCACTGAGCATAGCCTTGCTATTGTGGCAGACCTATTGAGGCAGACCCGTAGGCAGACATGGCTCTCAAGAGAATACAGGCTTGTTGCACACTGCCAACAAAATGAGGTGGAAACTGAGCTGCACTTCCTAACCTCCTGCCCAATGTATGATCGTATTAGAGACACATATTTCCCTCAGATTACACAGACCCACAAAGAATTCGAAAACAAACCCAATTTTGATAAACTCCCTTATCTACTGGGTGAAATACCACGGTGTGCCATCACAGCAGCAAGAT
>NC_036869.1:500335-506897 GCF_002910315.2 Salvelinus sp. IW2-2015 | reverse complement strand
GTGACCTGTTTGCCACAAGAAAAGTGCAACCATTGAATTACAAACACCATTGTAAATACAACCCATATTTATGTTTATTTATTTTCCCTTTATATTTCCTTTAACTATTTGCACATTGTTACAACGCTGTTTATAGACATAATATGACATTTGAAATGTGTCTATTCCTTTGGAACTTCTGTGAGTGAATGTTACTGTTAATTTTATTGTTTATTTCACTTTTGGTTATTATCTTACTTCACTTGCTATGGCAATGTTAACATGTTGTTTCCATGGCAATAAAACACTTCATTGAATTGAATTTGAGTTGAATTGAATTGAATTGAATTGAGTAAGAGAGGAGAGTGGAGAGAGGAAAAGAGAGCGGGAGACTGAGAGAGAGAGAGAGAGAGGGAGGAAGAGAGAGAGAGAGAGAGAAAAACAGTGTGTATAGACAGCACACTGAGCTTGTGATCTTTACCTACAGTGGCCATTCTGACAGAAACACAACCATGTGTACAAATGCCATCTGGAGATCAGTTGCTAACATATCACAGAGAGAAAGAAGAGGTTGACCCCCACTCCACACACCCTTCCCCACCCAGAGAAACTAGGTTTCACCACCCTCAGGTGAAAGTCTACACGTCGGAGACTTCTGTTAGCATGTGAGTTGCCCTAGGGGACATGGCCATGATCGTCAGATCACTTGAGCTCACCTGCCATTTTCCTTTTCCTGAGAAGTGCTCAGCGTTCAAGCTGTCACTCCCCTTTATATGATGAGGAATGGCGCTCACGTACGTTTTGACAGAGCAGCGACGGCAACACAATATAGAGGATTAGGGAACAATTTATGTGTAACTGACACCTAAGAGACCTCATCCGCTTTTCTGGTTTACTGTTGCTGTCTGAGTCGGGTTAGCAACTGAACGTACAGGGTAGGTATATATTGGGTAGATCAGGGTGGATGTTTATCTGGTTCATCGAAAAGCAGTAATAGTAGTAGTAGTAACAGCAGCGTAGTAGTATAAGTAGTAGTATTAGTGGGAGTAGTAGGAGCAGTAGTTGTAGTAGGTATTAGTAGTATTAGTATTAATATTAGCAACAGTAGTAGTAATTGTAGTAGTAGTAGTAGCAGTAGAAATATTGTAGTGTAGTGTAATAGAAGTATAGTAGTAGTAGTAATAGTATAAACATTAGTAGTAGTAGTTGTAGTTAGGAGCAGCATTAGTAACAGTATTAGTAGCAGTAGCAGTAGTTGTAGTTGTAGTAGTAGTAGTATTAGTAGTAGTTTAGCAGCAGTAGTAGTATTAATAGTATGGTAATAGTTGTAGTAGAAGTAATAGTAGTATTAGTAGTAGTAGTACTAACAGTAGCAGTAGTAGTAGTGCTAGTAGTAGTACTATAGAAGTAGAAGTAATTTATTAGTAGTAGTAGTAGTAGGTAGTAGTAGAGCAGTAATAGTAGTATAGTAGTACTAGTATAGTAGTTGCAAAAGTAGTGGTAGTAATAGTAGTAGAATTAGAAGAAGTAGTAGTAGTAATAGTAATAGTAGCAGTTGTATTTGTAGCAGTAGTAGTAGTAGTAGTAGTAGTAGTGTAGCAGTAGCATAATAGTAGTTGTGTAGTCAGTAGTAGTAGTACAGTAGCAGTAATAGTAGTGGTACAAGTAATAATAGTATTAGTATGTAAAATAGTAGTAGTAGTAGTAGTAGTAGTAATATTAGTAGTAGTATTAGTTGTTGTAATAGTGTGGTACTGGTAGTAGTTGTAGTAGCAATAGTACTATTACTATTAGTAGCAGTAGCAGTAGTAATAGTAGCAGTAGTAGTGTAGAGTAGTAGTAGTTAGTTAGTAGTAGTAGTAGTAGTAGTAAGTAGGTAGTAGTAGGTAGTAGTAGTAGTTAGTAGATCGATAGTAGCATAGCAGTAGTAGCATAGTATAGTAGTATGTAGAGTAGTAGAAGTAAGTATAGTAGCGTAGTAGTAGTAGTAGTACGGTAGATAGTATTAATTAGTTATTAGTCTTAGATAGTAGTAGTAGTAGTAGTTAGTAGTAGTAGCGAGTTAGTAGGAGGGTAGTAGTCATAGTAGTAGTAGTAGTTAGTAGTAGCAGCGGTAGTAGTCGTAATAGTAGTAGTAGTAGAAGTAGGTAGGTAGTGGTAGTAGTAGTATAGTAGTAGTAGTAGTAGTAAGTAGTAGTAGTTAGTAGTAGCAGTAGTAGTAGTAGTAGTAGTAGTAGTAGAGTAGCGGTAGTAGATTATTATCATTATTTAATAATAATTTGTAGTAGTAGTATAGTAGTAGTAGCAGTAGTAGTAGTAGTTATTAGTAGTAGTAGTAGGTAGGGTAGTAGTGTAGTAGTAGTAGTTAGTAGTAGCGGTAGTAGTAGTAGTATAGTAGTAGTAGCGGTAGTATACAGAGTAGTAGTTAGTAGTAGTAGTGGTAGCTAGTAGTAGTAGTAGCAGTAGTTAGTAGTATAGTAGTCGGTAGTAAGTCATAGTAGTAGTAGCAGCAGTAGTAGTAGTAGTAGTTAGTAGTAGTAGTTATAGTAGTAGTTAGTATTAGTATAGTAGTATAGTATTAGTAGAGTAGTAGTAGTAGTAGCGGTAGTAGTAGTAGTCAGTAGCAGTAGTAGTAGTAGTAGTAGTGTAGTATTAGTAGCTTATTATATTAATTTATTTATTAGTAGTAGTAGTTTAGTATCTATTATTATTATTATACTTAAGTAGTAGTAGTAGAACATTAATCAGTATAGATGACATGATGCACATGATGTTGCTGTTAGTTTAGCCTGTAAAATCATAGTGCTGAAGATGTATACTTATTTGTTTTTTGCTGCAACAGTACTGTGTATTGTCATTACATGTCCCTCCCTGTAACACCTGTCGGCATGTAGCCTACTAGCACTAGTGTAGGTTATTGTTCCACATTTCTTAGCTGTAGGCATGTGATTTGTGATTCATACACAAGCAGTGCAGTAGCAGCAGTAAAAGTTAAAGATAGCATTAGTCTAATGGTTATACACAGGAATAACACTGCTTGTTAACTCAGAAAATTACGTAAAAGTTTGTTGTGACAGATGGAGGGTTAGTGTAAAATTGAATCGTCTCCTTTGTATACGCCCTACAGCGTGGTTCAGTGTGTGTGAGCCTGACAGACAGACAGACAAAACTATGCAGTATGCCCCTGTCCTTTCAGCCGGTGTCTTCACCAATGTATTGTTAGAGCCTGATAAGAAATGCCAAAAATGTATGGACTGCATCCTATTATGTGTGTGTGTGTGTGGTGTGTGTGTGTGTGTGTGTGTGTGTTGTGTGTGTGTGTGTGTGTGTGTGTGTGTGTTGTAGTGTGTGTGTGTGTGTGTGTGTGTGTGTGTGTGGTTGGTGTGTGTGTGTGTGTGTGTGTGTGTGTGTGTGTGTGTGTGTGTCTGTGTCAGATGCCTGTTGACCTCTCCAGGTCCACCGTCTCACCTGCAGACAACTGGACGTTCAACCTCCTCCTCTTCCTTCCTCCTCCAATCCCTTCCTCTCTCCTCTCCCCGAAGCGCTCGTTATCATTTGAGCCTTGAGGTTCAGTCCGAAGGCCTGCGGGACCATTCTAATGACAGCACTTGTCTATAACATCGTCGTCAGACTGTGTGTGCGTGTGAGTGTCGTGTACGCGCACGTAACAGCGTGTGTGTGTCCTAATGACAGCGCTTGTCTATAACCCCTCCTCAGTCCCCCGCCCCCTCTCCTCCATCTCGTCCTGGCAGGATCATCGGTCCCCAGTCCGGCCGTCTGTTGTCCGCCCGGTCACCTGTGTCCTGCTGGACGATGATGTGATCTTTAGTCCCTTCTCCGATCTATAGACTGGCATTTGGCTCCTCGGCCTCTCCCACCCCTGAGAGTGCATGCTAAGTCCAGCCGCAGCCGATATCCCGATTGGGAAGTTAAGCCACCACACGCGATATTCCGACAGTTAGCCAGATTCAGGCCGATACTGAAGTGGCAGTTAGCCGCTGGAGTTAGCGTGGCGGCGGGATAATGACAGGAGCTGTGTGTGTGTGTGTGTGTGTGTGTGTGTGTGGTGTGTGTGTGTGTGTGTGTGTTGTGTGTGTGTGTGTGTGTGTGTGTGTGTGTGGTGTGTGTGTGTGTGTGTGTGTGTGTGTGTGTGTGTTGTGTGTGTGTGTGTGTGTGTGGTGTGTGTTGTGTGTGGTTGTTGTTGTGTTGTGTGTGTGTGTGTGTGTCGTGTGTGCTGTGTGTGTGTGTGTGTGTGTGTGTGGTGTTGTGTGGGGTGTGTGTGTGTGTGTGTCGTGTGTGTGCGTGCGTGCTGTGCTGCGTGCGTGCGGCGTGTGTGTGTGTGTGTGTGTGTGTGTGTGTGTTGCATGGTCTCTGTGTGTGTGTGTGTGTGTGTGTGTGTGTGTGTGTGTTGTGGTGTGTGTGTGTGTTGTGTGTGGTGTGTGTGTGTGTGTGTGTGTGTGTGTGTGTGTGTGGGTGTGTGTGTGTGTACTCACAAGCAATTGGCGTATCTGGTGATGTTTTCTCTTCTCACACTTCCTCCAGAGCGTCCGGTAACTCCCCCCATCATGTGACTCCCGTCCGGTCACCACGATCATGACCTTGGTGGCCCCCTCCCTCGCCCCCGCTCAGGGCTGGAATGCCTCCGTTTGCTGGACAAAGACAGATATAAAGAACTTTATTAGGTTAATGATACAGTGCTGTGTCAGCATGTTAAAACAGGACATACTTGGTTTCAAGCCCAAAACTGCTTAACATGTACATTCTCTTTCCGTTGCCCCTGAAACGAAACCACAATAAACAGACAAATATTGTCTAGAGTGGATCTGAACATCATCGCCTGAAGTTAGAGTATTCATGACAAGCTGTAGACCACACTATTTTCGTGGCTGCTTTATTTACCACCACATGACAGTGCTGGGCACTAAGACCTTCACTCAGTCGCTGTATAAGGAAATAAGGCAAACAGGAACCGCTCACCCAGAGGCAGCGCTCCTAGTGGCCGGGGACTTAATGCAGGGAAACTTAATCTGTTTACCTCATTTCATCAGCATGTTTAAATTGCGCAACCAGAGGAGAACAAAATTCTCTAGATCACGTTACTCCACAACAGGACGTCTGTTACAAAGCTCCCTCGCCCTCCATTTGGCAAATCTGACCATATTCTATCCTCCTGATTCCTGCTTACAAGCTAAAATTAAAGTAGGAAGACCAGTGACTCAGTAATGTTTACTGTTAATTTTTATTGTTTATTTCACTTTTGTTTATTATCTACTTCACTTGCTATGGCAATGTTAACATGTGTTTCCCATGGCAATAAAACACTTCAATTGAATTGAATTGAGTTGAATTGAATTGAATTGAATTGAGTAAGAGAGGGAGAGTGAGAGAGGGAAAAAGAGAGCGGGAGACTGAGAGAGAGAGAGAGAGAGAGGGAGGGAGAGAGAGAGAGAGAGAGAGAAAAACAGTGTGTATAGACAGCACACCTGAGCTTGTGATCTTTACCTACAGTGGCCATTCTGACAGAAACACAACCATGTGTACAAATGCCATCTGGAGATCATTGCTAACATATCACAGAGAGAAASAAGAGGTGTGACCCCCACTCCACACACCTTTCCCCACCCCAGAGAAACCTAGGGTTTCACCACCCTCAGGTGAAATGTCTACACGTCGGGAGAGTTCTGTTAGCATGTGAGTTGCCCTAGGGGACATGGCCATGATCGTCAGATCACTTGAGCTCACCTGCCATTTTTCCTTTTCCTGAGAAGTGCTCAGCGTTCAAGCTGTCACTCCCCTTTATATGATGAGGAATGGCGCTCACGTACGTTTTGACAGAGCAGCGACGGCAACACAATATATGAGGGATTAGGGAACAATTTATGTGTTAACTGACACCTAAGAGACCTCATCCGCTTTTCTGGTTTACTGTTGCTGTCTGAGTCGGGTTAGCAACTGAACGTACAGGGTAGGTAGTATATTGGGTAGATCAGGGTGGATGTTTATCTGGTTCCTCGAAAAGCAGTAATAGTAGTAGTAGTAACAGCAGCAGTAGTAGTAATAGTAGTAGTATTAGTGGGAGTAGTAGGAGCAGTAGTTGTAGTAGTATTAGTAGTATTAGTATTAATATTAGCAGCAGTAGTAGTAATTGTAGTAGTAGTAGTAGCAGTAGAAGTAATATTTGTAGTGTAGTAGTAATAGAAGTAATAGTAGTAGTAGTAATAGTATACGCATTAGTAGCATTAGTAGTAGAAGTAGCAGTAGTAGTAGTAGACAGCAGCAGTAGTAGTGGTAGTAGTAGTGGTAGAAGTAGTAGTAGTAGTAGCAGTAGTAGTAGTAATAGTAGTAGTATTAGTAGCATTAGTAGTAGTAGTAGCAGTAGTAGTAGTAGTAGTAGACAGCAGCAGTAGTAGTAGTAGTGGTAGTAGTAGTAGTAGTAGTAGTAGTAGGAGCAGCATTAGTAACAGTATTAGTAGCAGTAGCAGTAGTTGTAGTTGTAGTAGTAGTAGTATTAGTAGTAGTAGCAGCAGTAGTAGTATTAATAGTAGTGGTAATAGTTGTAGTAGAAGTAATAGTAGTATTAGTA
>NC_036869.1:491144-500235 GCF_002910315.2 Salvelinus sp. IW2-2015 | reverse complement strand
GGGAAATCAGCCAGACCTCAGAAAAAAAATTGTAGAGCCTCCACAGGCGTAGTCGCCTGGCTCATCCGCTTGGGGAACAATTTCCAACGCTCTGAAAGTAACGTTCATTCTCTTCCTGTCAAACAATTGTAACGCAAGTTGAAGAATTACCCTGGGACCTACGCAGCCTCATAACGCTCAGGAAGGCAAGACGCGTTCTTGTCTACTCCTAGGAGCTGAACGTACTTTGGGTGCGAAAAGGTGGAAATCAAATCCAGCACAACAGCAAAGGGCCTTGTGAAGATTTTGTGAAGGTTGATCCTTGGAGCAATCATAGTCAAGGAAGTTCAAGCTTGGTCGCAAATGGGTCTTCCAAATGGACTGGAACCCCAAGCATACTTTCCAAAGTTGTGGCAAAATGGCTTAAGGACAACAAAGTCAAGGTATTGGAGTGGCCATCAAAAGCCCTGAGCCTAACCCTATAGGCAAATCTGTTGGGCAAGAACTGAAAAAGTGTGTGCGAGCAAGGAGGTCCCCTTTACAAATCCTGACTCAGTTGACACCAGTCTGTCAGGAGGCGAAGGGCAAAATTCTCAATTTTTGTGGGAAGCTTTGTGGAAACGGCTACCTGAAACGTTTACCCAAGTTAAAAATGTTTAAAGTTTACAATGCTACCAAATGCTAATATGAAGTGAATGTATTTCTGACGCCAATGGGAGAATTGTGATCAAAGAATAAAAGCTGAATAAATCACTTTTACTATTATTCTGACATTTCACATTCCTTAAATATAAGTTGTGATCCTAACTGACACTATGACAGGGAATTTGAAGGGAATGTCTGTGAAAATAGTTAAATGGTATTTGGCTATGGTGTTAATGTAAACTTCCGACTTAACTGTAGATAGATAGATACGATAGATAGATAGATAGATTAGATAGATAAGATAGATAGATAGATAGATAGATAGATTGATAGTGATAGATAGATAGATAGTATAGATAGATAGATAGATAGATAGTATAGATAGATAGAGGGAGGGAGGGAGGGAGCCGTGAGAAAAAGGTGGAGAGAGAGAGATGTGTGTGTTGTGTAACATGGATTGTCCTTGCCCGATCCTGCATGTTTGTGGAGTGCTGCTGTTTTTCTGGCATCTGTTGTCTTTCAGCAGGACTTAACAACCACACACACACACACACACACACACACAACACACACAAACACACACTACCACACCGCCACACAACCACCACACACACACACACACACACACACACACACACACATAGGGGTCGTGTGTAAGGGGGGAGACAGGAAGGCAGTGAATGTACTGTAAATAACGCTGACAGACAAGTCTGTGTGTGTGTTTTTTTTGAGACGACAGGGACCCTTGTTGTGCAGAGCGTTGCTGGGTTTGAGACCAGGCCGACAGGGTGATTCTACTCTCTTATATCCGCTAGTTATTACGGTGGGAGCTAACCAAGGTCATCAGGTGTCCGGGCAAGGTTATCAGCAACCATCGCTTCACTGACCATTTCTGTTACTTGTGTTTTGAAATCTTCTGCTAGTCTTCTGAAAGTCCAGACTGTGCTTCCGCCAAATTGCAGACTCAAAGTTTATTTTTTACTGCAGCGTGGGAAGACCATGTTACTGTCCATCACACACAGCATTACATCACACACACACACACACACACACTGACATACACACCCCTTTATGTGATGTGTATGCGCCTTGTGACCACTGTTTATGTGGTTTATTTCTTTTGATTTTCCCATGATGTCAAGCAAAGAGGCACTGAGTTTGAAGGTAGGCCTTGAAATACATCCACAGGTACACCTCCAATTGTCTCAAATGATGTCAATTAGCCTATCAGAAGCTTCTAAAGCCATGACATAATTTTCTGGAATTTTCCAAGCTGTTTAAAGGCACAGTCAACTTAGTGTATGTAAACTTCTGACCCACTGGAATTGTGATATAGTGAATTATAAGTGAAGTAATCTGTCTAAACAATTGTTGGAAAAATTACTTGTGTCATGCACAAAGTAGATGTACTAACCGACTTGCCAAAACATTAGTTTGTTAACAAGAAATTTGTGGAGTGGTTGAAAAACGAGTTTTAATGACACCAACCTAAGTATGTAAACTTCTGACTTCAACTGTATCTATCTATCTATCTATCGATCTATCTCTCGCTCTCTCTCCCCTTTTTAGTCTCTTGCCCATTTATGTCAGTCCTCTCTGTGTTTTGGTCAGTTACTTAATTTGTTTGTTAGTTCATTTGTGATTTAGTTACATTAGTTCACTGCTTATCATTATTGACTGACTTAGGTAACATTGCTGTACCTGAACATTTATACCAATAAAGTTGAGTTGAATTGAACTGAGGATATGTCTGCTTCCTTAGCCCCAACAACAGCTGCCTCTCACAATGACAACAGCTGGGGGGGAGGGGAGGAGAATGAGCGTGAGGGAGAGGGGGAGAGAGAGAGGGTTTGAAACTAGGTTTAACAGCCTACCTGTGGGCTTTGGTTTGTGGGGCGCTTAACAGCAGGGGTACAGGGAGAGAGAGGGGGTGCATAGCCACGGGTAGTAGGGGTGCTGAGCATCTGAAAAATCAGAATTTCAATAAAATATTAATAAAAAAAWATACACTTTTTTTATATATATATATTTTTACAAAAGTAGTGAAACTGGGCCTTTAATAGTATTAGCGGACCAATATAGACATCTGTAGCTTGGGGAGAAAAAAATATTTCAGCATCTCTGCTTTGGCAAAAAAGGTAGTTGTATAATTAAGAACAGTATCTTGCAGGTTTAAATAGTTGGAACTGTAAGAGTTGTTGCCCTGTCCCTTTCTCCGCGATTGTCATTCTAATGGCATCCAGAAAAAACTAACATTTACATCAAAAGGTGCAAAGTTATGGGCAAAGACACAAAACATCCACATCAAATTAAATATTTTTCTTAATCAAATAACATAGTAAACAACCACTTTTTATGCAGTAAAATGTACCATCCTTACAAAGCACTTAATGTACATGTACTTTACTGTATTGTACATAGGCTGGTCATCTAGGTTTGTACCTGTAGACTTTCCATCAGCAGTTTGTTTTACATTTAACTAGGATAGTCAGATAAGAACAAATTCTTATTTACAATGACAGCCTACCTGGGAACAGTTTGTTAACTGCCTTGTTCAGGGGCAGAACGACAGATTTTTACCTTGTCAGCTCGGGNGTATATTCAGGATATTCAACTTCTGCCTGGATATTCAGGATATTCAACTTCTGCCTGTATATTCAGGATATTCAACTTCTGCCTGTATATTCAGGGGCAACAAATGGGCACTTTGCTACGTTCAGTAGAGAACGAGATATAGTCTACTGTCATGCAGATTAGAACAGAAACGAACATGTCTGTCATTATTGGACAAGTTCAGGTAGAAATCCGTTTCAAAACGTTTTAGTTTAGTAGAGGTTATCCCCCGCCCATCCCAACGCAAACCAATGATCCAGCACTATCAGAGTACACTCACACCCACACACCAACTCCAGTGGCTTTTCATGAGTAGCCTTTACAGCCAATGGAAGTAGCCTAGCCTACAACCAACACAGCGACTCGACTCAACTATCAACAAAAACTTGCAAAACACACTCAAACACACATTTGAATAGCCTCTCGCGGTTCTCACACATTGCGATCAGAAAAACTCAGCTCGTACCGAAAAGATCGCAAATCAGATATAACGCACACCGTATCCTACCTTTTCTTTTCTCCCTTTCGCTCTTTTTTTATATCTCCCCTCGCGTCCTCCGTCACGACCGGTCGTTCAGCTCCACATATCATACGCGATAGATAGAATCCTAAAAGGCTTTCGCTCTCCGGTTCCGCCAGAGAAGAACAGAACGTGACTTGGTGTTGTCGGTGGAGCGAGCTGAGCGTCAGCAGCGTCCTCACTGGGGCTCGAGCTGCTCGGTGTGTGTGTGTGTGTGTGTGGTATTGTGTGTCAGTGAGGGGGAGAGAGGGTGACAGCTCCTGGAGAGAATGAGCAGCGTGCGGGGGTTCCCGTGAGCAAACGGTGGCGGGAATTTGTATGGAGTGACACGCACGCACGCATACACACATACACACATTAAACCATTTAATATACAGATTGAGCTGTCAGTGACTATCAATAAATCAAAACTCAGATATAGGGCAGGCTATATGCTTCTCGCAGTAGGCCAGCCTAAAAAAAATGTTGGTGTGTGGAAATGTTTACTTCTAGGCAGTGTGTGATGTGCTTTTGTGTTGTGTTATTGTATTATTGAACTGTCTGTGGGTGGGGCTATACATGAGCTATCATACAGCAGCATCCTCTTTCTATTTAAATCTCCTTATCACCTCAAACCTATATTTGAATCTTATTATCCACCTGAAGTTAACACTTTTAACACCTGACAGGCTCACAATGTCTGTTGCTATGGGAACCAGCGAGGTATACACCTCTGTTACTATAGAAACCAGGGGAAACCAAGGGACCTCAAAGTTATTTTCGTATATAAGACAACAACTATATCTCAACACACATCTCGGATACACACGCACACATCTAATACACACACACACACACACACACCTTAGATCCTTCTCCAAATCCCTACTGGATGTGGCTCTTAACCACATCAAGTGGTCACAAGGCGCATCAAATCACATAAAGGGTGTGTGTATGTCAGTGTGTGTGTGTTGTGTGTGTGTGATGTTAATGCGTGGTGTGTATGGACAGTAACATGGTCTTCCCACGCTGCAGTAAAAATAAACTTTGAGTCTCAATTGGGGAAGCCAGTCTGACTTCAGAAGACTAGAGGAGATTTCAACACAAGTAACAGAAATGGTTCAGTGAGCGATGGTTGCGTGATAACCTTGCCTGACACCTGATGACTTGTGTTAGCTCCCGCGGTAATAACTAGCGTATATAAGAGAGTAGATCCCCTGTCTGGGCCTGGTCTCAAACCAGGAACGCTCTGCACAACAAGGGTCCCTGGTCGTCTTCAAAAAAACACACACACAGACTGGTCTGTCAGCGTTATACAGTACATTCACTGCCTTCCTGTCCTCCCCCCTTTACACACGACCCCTATGTGTGTGTGTGTGTGTGTGTGGTGTGTGTGTGTGTGTGTGTGTGTGTGTGTGTGTGTGTGTGTGTGTGTGTGTGTGTGTGTGTGTGTGTGTGTTGTGTGTGTGTGTGTGTGTGTGTTAAGCTCCTGCTGAAAGCAACAGATGCCAGAAATACAGCATCACTCACACAAACATGCAGATGGGCAAGGACATCCAGGTTACACACACACACATCTCTCTCTCTCCATCCTTTTTCTCCCGCTCCTCCCTCCCCTCTATCTATCTATCTATCTATCTATCTATCTATCTATCTATCTATCTATCTATCTATCTATCTATCTTTATCTATCTATCTATATCTATCTATCTATCTATCTATCTATCTATCTATCTATCTATCTATCTACAGTTGAAGTCGGAAGTTTACATACACCATAGCCAAATACATTTATACTTAGTTTTTCACAATTCCCTGTCAAATTCCCTGTCATAGGTCAGTTAGGATCACAACTTTATTTTAAGAATGTGAAATGTCAGAATAATAGTAGAGAGTGATTTATTTCAGCTTTTATTTCTTTGATCACATTCCATTGGGTCAGAAATTAACATTCACTCAATTAGCATTGGTAGCATTGTCTTTAAACATTTTAACTTGGGTTAAACGTTTCAGGTAGCCTTCCACAAGCTTCCCACAATAATTGGGTGAATTTTGGCCCTTTCCTCCTGACAGAGCTGGTGTAACTGAGTCAGGATTGTAGGACTCCTTGCTCGCACACACTTTTTCAGTTCTGCCACAGATTTTCTATAGGGTTGAGGTCAGGGCTTTGTGATGGCCACTCCAATACCTTGACTTTGTTGTCCTTAAGCCATTTTGCCAAACACTTTGGAAGTATGCTTGGGGTCATTGTCCATTTGAAGACCCATTTGCGACAAGCTTTAACTTCCTGACTGATGATTGCTCCCAAGGACAACCTTCACAAATCTTCACAGGTCCTTTGCTGTTGTTCTGGGATTGATTTCCACTTTCCGCACAAAGTACGTTCAGCTCTAGGAGACAGAACGCGTCTCCTTCCTGAGCGTTATGACGGCTGCGTGGTCCCATGGTTGTTTATACTTGCGTACAATTGTTTGTACAGATGAACGTGGTACTTTCAGGCGTTTGGAATTGTTCCCAAGGATGAGCCAGACTTGTGGAGGTCTATCAATTTTTTTTTCTGAGGTCTAGGCTGATTTCTTTTGATTTTCCCATGATGTCAAGCAAAGAGGCACTGGAGTTGAAGGTAGGCCTTGAAATACATCCACAGGTACACCTCCAATTGTCTCAAATGATGTCAATTAGCCTATCAGAAGCTTCTAAAGCCATGACATAATTTTCTGGAATTTTCCAAGCTGTTTAAAGGCACAGTCAACTTAGTGTATTAAACTTCTGACCCACTGGAATTGTGATATAGTGAATTATAAGTGAAGTAATCTGTCTAACAATTGTTGGAAAAATTACTTGTGTCATGCACAAAGTAGATGTACTAACCGACTTGCCAAAACATTAGTTTGTTAAACAGAATTTGTGGAGTGGTTGAAAAACGTTTTAATGACACCAACCTAAGTATGTAAACTTCTGACTTCAACTGTACTTATCTATCTATCGATCTATCTCTCGCTCTCTCTCCCCTTTTTAGTCTCTTGCCCATTTATGTCAGTCCTCTCTGTGTTTTGGTCAGTTAATTAATTTGTTTGTTAGTTCATTTGTGATTTAGTTACATTAGTTCACTGCTTATCATTATTGACTGACTTAGGTAACATTGCTGTACCTGAACATTTATACCAATAAAGTTGAGTTGAATTGAACTGAGGATATGTCTGCTTCCTTAGCCCAACAACAGCTGCCTCTCACAATGACAACAGCTGGGGGGGGGAGGAGAATGAGCGTGAGGGAGAGGGGGAGAGAGAGAGGGTTTGAAACTAGGTTTAACAGCCTACCTGTGGGCTTTGGTTTGTGGGGCGCTTAACAGCAGGGGTACAGGGAGAGAGAGGGGGTGCATAGCCACGGGTAGTAGGGGTGCTGAGCATCTGAAAAATCAGAATTTCAATAAATATTTATAAAAAATATACACTTTTTTTATATATTATATTTTTTTACAAAAGTAGTGAAACTGGGCCTTTAATAGTATTAGCGGACAATATAGACATCTGTAGCTTGGGGAGAAAAAAATATTTCAGCATCTCTGCTTTGGCAAAAAAGGTAGTTGTATAATTAAGAACAGTATCTTGCAGGTTTAAATAGTTGGAACTGTAAGAGTTGTTGCCCTGTCCCTTTCTCCGCGATTGTCATTCTAATGGCATCCAGAAAAAACTAACATTTACATCAAAAGGTGCAAAGTTATGGGCAAAGACACAAAACATCCACATCAAATTAAATATTTTTCTTAATCAAATAACATAGTAAACAACCACTTTTTTATGCAGTAAAATGTACCATCCTTACAAAGCACTTAATGTACATGTACTTTACTGTATTGTACATAGGCTGGTCATCTAGGTTTGTACCTGTAGACTTTCCATCAGCAGTTTGTTTTACTTTAACTAGGATAGTCAGATAAGAACAAATTCTTATTTACAATGACAGCCTACCTGGGAACAGTTTGTTAACTGCCTTGTTCAGGGGCAGCAGACAGATTTTTACCTTGTCAGCTCGGGGATTCGATCCAGCAACCTTTCGTTTCGCAACAAAGCCTCCTTCAATCATGCTGCCAAGCATACCCTCGTAAACTAACTATCCTACCGATCCTGACTTCGGCAATGTCATTTACAAAATAGCCTCCAACACGCTACTAGCAAATGGATGCAGTCTATCACAGTGCCATCCGTTTTGTCACCAAAGCCCATATACTACCCACCACTGCGACCTGTACGCTCTCGTTGGCTGGTCCTCACTACATATTCGTTGCCAAACCCACTGGCTCTAGATCATCTAAAAGTCTTTGCTGGGTAAAGCCCCCATTATCTCAGCTCAATGGTCACCATAGCAACACCCACCCGTAGCACACACTCCAGCAGGTATATTTCACTGGTCATCCCCAAAGCCAACACCTCCTTTGGCCGCCTTTATTCCAGTTCTCTGCTGCCAATGACTGGAACGAATTGCAAAAATCACTGAAGTTGGAGACTTATATCTCCCTCACAAACTTTAAGCGTCAGCTATCTGAGCAGCTTACCGATCGCTGCAGCTGTACACAGCCCATCTGTAAATAGCCCAACCAACCTACTTCCTACCTCATCCCCATATTGTTTTTGTTTGTCTGCTCTTTTGCACACCAGTATTTCTACTTGCACATCCTCAACTGCACACATATCACTCCAGTTTTTCTATTGTGTTATTGACTGTACGTTTGTTTTATGTGTAACTCTGTGTTGTTGTTTTTGTTGCACTGCTTTGCTTTATCTTGGCCGGGTCGCAGTTGTAACTGAGAACTTGTTCTCAACTGGCCGACCTGGTTAAATAAAGGTGAAATAAATCAAATAAAATAAACTGTCTCAGTGCTTTAACAGCTAGGTACCTGCCGCAATGCAGAATCAGTAATTGAGACGTCAAGTGGATTGTGATGGTATGATGTGGCTCTGTTGGTAGTGCATGGTGCTTGCAATGCTGGAGTTATGGGTTTGATTCCCATGGGGGACCGGTATGAAAATGTACGCACCTCCTACTGTAAATTGGATAACAGCGTCTACTGAAAAGGAATTAATAGCTAGACCATTTCAGTTTTCACATTTGCAAAGTATACTGAACAAAAATATAAACGCAGCATGTAAATTGTTGGTCCCATGTTTCATAGAGCTGAAATAAAAGATCCCAGAAATGTTCCATATGCACAAAAAGCTTATTTCTCTCAAATTTGTTTACATCCCTGTTAGTGAGTATTTCTCCTTTGCCAAGATAATCCATCCCCCTGACAGGTGAGGCATACCAATAAGCTGGGCACAATAAAAGGCAACACAAAGATGTGCAGTTTTGTCA
>NC_036869.1:480371-490473 GCF_002910315.2 Salvelinus sp. IW2-2015 | reverse complement strand
ACAATGTTGGAAAAATTACTTGTTCATGCACAAAGTAGATGTACTAACCGACTTGCCAAAACATTAGTTTGTTAACAAGAAATTTGTGGAGTGGTTGAAAAACGAGTTTTAATGACACCAACCTAAGTATGTAAACTTCTGACTTCAACTGTATCTATCTATCTATCGATCTATCTCTCGCTCTCTCTCCCCTTTTTAGTCTCTTGCCCATTTATGTCAGTCCTCTCTGTGTTTTGGTCAGTTAATTAATTTGTTTGTTAGTTCATTTGTGATTTAGTTACATTAGTTCACTGCTTATCATTATTGACTGACTTAGGTAACATTGCTGTACCTGAACATTTATACCAATAAAGTTGAGTTGAATTGAACTGAGGATATGTCTGCTTCCTTAGCCCCAACAACAGCTGCCTCTCACAATGACAACAGCTGGGGGGAGGGGAGGAGAATGAGCGTGAGGGAGAGGGGAGAGAGAGGGTTTGAAACTAGGTTTAACAGCCTACCTGTGGGCTTTGGTTTGTGGGCGCTTAACAGCAGGGGTACAGGGAGAGAGAGGGGTGCATAGCCACGGGTAGTAGGGGTGCTAGCATCTGAAAAATCAGAATTTCAATAAAATATTAATAAAAAAATATACACTTTTTTTATATATATATATTTTTACAAAAGTAGTGAAACTGGGCCTTTAATAGTATTAGCGGACCAATATAGACATCTGTAGCTTGGGGAGAAAAAAATATTTCAGCATCTCTGCTTTGGCAAAAAAGGTAGTTGTATAATTAAGAACAGTATCTTGCAGGTTTAAATAGTTGGAACTGTAAGAGTTGTTGCCCTGTCCCTTTCTCCGCGATTGTCATTCTAATGGCATCCAGAAAAAACTAACATTTACATCAAAAGGTGCAAAGTTATGGGCAAAGACACAAAACATCCACATCAAAATAATATTTTTCTTAATCAAAAACATAGTAAACAACCACTTTTTATGCAGTAAAATGTACCATCCACAAAGCACTTAATGTACATGTACTTTACTGTATTGTACATAGGCTGGTCATCTAGGTTTGTACCTGTAGACTTTCCATCAGCAGTTTGTTTTACATTTAACTAGGATAGTCAGATAAGAACAAATTCTTATTTACAATGACAGCCTACCTGGGAACAGTTTGTTAACTGCCTTGTTCAGGGGCAGAACGACAGATTTTTACCTTGTCAGCTCGGGATTCGATCCAGCAACCTTTCAGTTTCGCAACAAAGCCTCCTTCAATCATGCTGCCAAGCATACCCTCGTAAAACTAACTATCCTACCGATCCCTGACTTCGGCAATGTCATTTACAAAATAGCCTCCAACACGCTACTCAGCAAATTGGATGCAGTCTATCACAGTGCCATCCGTTTTGTCACCAAAGCCCCATATACTACCCACCACTGCGACCTGTACGCTCTCGTTGGCTGGTCCTCACTACATATTCGTTGCCAAACCCACTGGCTCTAGATCATCTATAAGTCTTTGCTGGGTAAAGCCCCGCATTATCTCAGCTCAATGGTCACCATAGCAACACCCACCCGTAGCACRCRCTCCAGCAGGTATATTTCACTGGTCATCCCCAAAGCCAACACCTCCTTTGGCCGCCTTTATTCCAGTTCTCTGCTGCCAATGACTGGAACGAATTGCAAAAATCACTGAAGTTGGAGACTTATATCTCCCTCACAAACTTTAAGCGTCAGCTATCTGAGCAGCTTACCGATCGCTGCAGCTGTACACAGCCCATCTGTAAATAGCCCAACCAACCTACTTCCTACCTCATCCCCATATTTGTTTTTGTTTGTCTGCTCTTTTGCACACCAGTATTTCTACTTGCACATCCTCAACTGCACAYATATCACTCCAGTTTTTCTATTGTGTTATTGMCTGTACGTTTGTTTATGTGTAACTCTGTGTTGTTGTTTTTGTTGCACTGCTTTGCTTTATCTTGGCCGGGTCGCAGTTGTAACTGAGAACTTGTTCTCAACTGGCCGACCTGGTTAAATAAAGGTGAAATAAATCAAATTAAAATAAAACTGTCTCAGTGCTTTAACAGCTAGGCTACCTGCCGCAATGCAGAATACAGTAATTGAGACGTCAAGTGGATTGTGATGGTATGATGTGGCTCTGTTGGTAGTGCATGGTGCTTGCAATGCTGGAGTTATGGGTTTGATTCCCATGGGGGACCGGTATGAAAATGTACGCACTCCCTACTGTAAATTGGATAACAGCGTCTACTGAAAAGGAATTAATAGCTAGACCATTTCAGTTTTCACATTTGCAAAGTATACTGAACAAAAATATAAACGCAGCATGTAAATTGTTGGTCCCATGTTTCATGAGCTGAAATAAAAGATCCCAGAAATGTTCCATATGCACAAAAAGCTTATTTCTCTCAAATTTGTTTACATCCCTGTTAGTGAGTATTTCTCCTTTGCCAAGATAATCCATCCCCCTGACAGGTGAGGCATACCAATAAGCTGGGCACAATAAAAGGCAACACAAAGATGTGCAGTTTTGTCAGACAATACAATGCCACAGATGTGTCAAGTTTTGAGGGAGCATGCAATTGGCATGCTGATTGCAGGACTGTCCACCAGAGCTATTAATTTAATGTTCATTTCTCTACGATAAGTCACCTCACACGTCATTTTAGAGAATTTGACAGTACGTCCAACCGGCCTCACCACAGCAGACCACATGTAACCATGCCAGCGCAGGACCTCCACATCCGGCTTCTTCACATGCGGGATCGTCTGAGACCATTTCTGTCTGTAATAAAGCCCTTTTGTGGGGGAAAACTAATTTTGATTGGCTGGGCCTGTCTCCCAAGTGGGTGGGCCTATGCCCGTGTGACTTGAATTCTAAATAAATCACTGACAGCATCACCAGCAAAGCACTCCCACACCATCACACCTCTCCTCCATGCTTCACGGTGAGAACCACACATGCAGAGATCATCTGTTCACCTACTCTGCATCTCACAAAGACACGGTGGTTGGAACAAAAATCTCAAATTTGGGACTCATCAGACCAAAGGACAGATTTCCACAGGTCTAATGTCCATTGCTCGTGTTTCTTGGCCCAAGCAAGTCTCTTCTTCTTAATGGTGTCCTTTTAGTAGTGGTTTCTTTACAGCATTTCGACCATGAAGGACTGATTCACGCAGTCTCCTCTGAACAGTTGATGTTGAGATGTGTCTGTTACTTGAACTCTGTGAAGCATTTATTTGGGCTGCAATCTGAGGTGCAGTTAACTCTAATGAAYTTATCCTCTGCAGCAGAGGTAACTCTGGGTCTTCCTTTCCTGTGGCGGTCCTCATGAGAGCCAGTTTCATCATAGCGCTTGATGGTTTTTACGACTGTGCTTGAAGAAAGTTTCAAAGTTCTTGAAATTTTCCGGATTGACTGACCTTCATGTCTTAAAGTAATGATGAATTTCTCTTTGCTTATTTGAGCTGTTCTTGCCATAATATGGACTTGGTATTTTACCAAATAGGGTTATCTTCTGTATACCAACCCTACCTTGTCACAACACAACTGATTGTCTCAAAACACATTAAGAAGGAAAGAAATTCCACAAATGAACTTTTAACAAGGCACACCTGTTAATTTAAATGTATTCCAGGTGACTACCTCATGAAGCTGGTTGAGAGAATGCCAAGAGTGTGCAAATCTGTCATCAACGCAAAGGGTGGCAACTTTGAAGAATCTCAAATATTAAATATGCTTTGATTTGTTTAACACTTTTTTGGTTACTACATGATTCAGTATGTGTTATTTCATAGTTTTGATGTCTTCGCTATTATTCTACAATGTAGAAAATAGTAAAAAATAAAGAAAAACCCTTGAATGATTGGGTGTGTCCAAACTTTTGACTGGTACTGTATATTAAGCATTATCAGATKAACTGTTTTGTACAGATAATTATCAGACTGAAATTACAAATGATGGTAAACAGTCAAATACATGTTTGTTTTTTTATCCACAAAAGTAGTGCACTGGGCCTTTACTATTCCTTTATTAGTATTAGCAGACCGATTCAGTACGGGCAAAAATGTTTTTAAATCAATCGCAGCACCCCCACCCCCAAAATACTTYCCGCAGCTATGGGGGGGACAGAACATCAGGATCACATCAATGAGCAAAGAGGCTCATGGGAGAAAAATTGGGCGTTAGCTATGGTGAGAAGAAGTGAGAAGTCAAAACAGACAGAAGAAGATGTGTGTGTGAGTGTGTGTGAGTGTTTGTGTGACCACCAATAGAACAGTAGAAGAAGAGAGCCCTCTTTGTGTTTCAAAGTTCAGGGCTAAGATTCTGACTCACAGAAAGCAGCTCTCTGACCTCTGACCGTTGACGGCTAACCCAAACCTCTCTCTTCCAGCCTGATTTCTATCCTAGTATCCTAGTAGCCTGCCCTATTTCCTCCCTACCCTTTCCCTCTGGCCCTAACCCTTTGATGTTTGAAAGTCTGTAAATGTGGAAGAAATATAATGGAAGCCTTACATTATCACTACACTGTTTGGGAGTTTGAGTACATTTCTTTTCCATGTTTGAATGTTGACTCAGATTTGCAAAAAGGTGTGTGGATGAGCGTGGCTTTCTCTTTCTCCCCCAAGCACATTATTACACGATCATTACAGAGTTATACTGTAGTAATCAGTGTGTGTGTGTATGTGTGTATGTGTGTGTGTGTGTGTGTGTGTGTGTAGATGGTGATTGTCACCCATGTCTTCCAGATGGCCGCCGAGACTCGAGACACACACATTTTCTCCCCTGGACAAATTTAGCTAATCCACTTTCTTCCCTCTCCTCATTTTCCCCTCCTCCCCCTCTTTCATTCCCTCCTTCCTCTCTTGTTCTTGTACTGTCGTCTCTTGGTATTGGGTGGATGTGGGTGGGTGGGTGTGAGGCATTGGGGGCAGACTGACTGACAGGAGTTATAGTAAATAAGTTAATATGAGTAAAATACAAATTTTTCCATTTTAGCATTTCTCTCTGTCACACACACACACTGAGGTGCTGGTTACAGTATTCTAGCAGGAATAAATGCATGAGACAGAAATGCGTNTTGAAAGTCTGTAAATGTGGAAGAAATATAATGGAAGCCTTACATTATCACTACACTGTTTGGGAGTTTGAGTACATTTCTTTTCCATGTTTGAATGTTGACTCAGATTTGCAAAAAGGTGTGTGGATGAGCGTGGCTTTCTCTTTCTCCCCCAAGCACATTATTACACGATCATTACAGAGTTATACTGTAGTAATCAGTGTGTGTGTGTATGTGTGTATGTGTGTGTGTGTGTGTGTGTGTGTGTAGATGGTGATTGTCACCCATGTCTTCCAGATGGCCGCCGAGACTCGAGACACACACATTTTCTCCCCTGGACAAATTTAGCTAATCCACTTTCTTCCCTCTCCTCATTTTCCCCTCCTCCCCCTCTTTCATTCCCTCCTTCCTCTCTTGTTCTTGTACTGTCGTCTCTTGGTATTGGGTGGATGTGGGTGGGTGGGTGTGAGGCATTGGGGGCAGACTGACTGACAGGAGTTATAGTAAATAAGTTAATATGAGTAAAATACAAATTTTTCCATTTTAGCATTTCTCTCTGTCACACACACACACTGAGGTGCTGGTTACAGTATTCTAGCAGGAATAAATGCATGAGACAGAAATGCGTTTCCATTCCAGTCAGCCTCTGGCTCACAACTCAACCCTTTGGTCCGCCACAGAAGACAGGGAAGCTAGCCTCCGGGTTGGGAACAAGACACACACACACACACACACACACACACACACACACACACACACACAGAGAGAAGCTAGTTTCCAGTGGTTGAGGAAGAGACACATACATAAACACACACGAGGGGGAGTGAGCAAGTTCACACTTCTGGGAGAGAAAGAAAACACACCCATCTTCCATAATCTGACACGGTCTAGTGTTGCTGGTCTACACACATACACGCACACACACACACACGCACACACAGTTGTGTTTTGGAAAATGAGGGGGAGAGTTCAGATCTAAAATTCTATTCTGTTGTTTGTTTACGTTTCCAGGAGGGTCTCCAAGGGACGACATACAGCGTGGGAAGAGAGAGAGAGACAGCGAAAGAGACATAGAGAGAGAGAGAATGGAGGGAGGGATAGAATTGAGGGAGAGAGACCATTAAAATACCATTAGGGAGGGTATAGTTCTGATCGAACCAAATCAAAGTATATTGGTCGCATACACAGATTTGCAGGTGTTATAGCAGGTGCAGTGAAATCCTTATGTTTCTAGCTCCAACAGTGCAGTAGAATATCTCACAATACAATACAAATACACAAATAATACATAAGTCGATACAAGAAATCAAGAAACGACAGAATGGGTCCAATCAGCAACCCAGAATAGATATATTACAGTGAGCATGTGTCAGAATTCAGAATATAAATATGTGGTGTGTATAGACAGTATATCATTTGGAAAGACAATGGTATGTACAGTAGGAGGTATATTAGGCTAGGTATATTACAGTAGATACATACACAGTGAGTAAACAACAGTATATTAACAGAATATGAGGGGGCCAGCGTTCAATGACTATCTATACACATGTGGCATTAGTCTCAAGGTGCAGGGCAGAGTACTGGGCAGGTAGCCGGCTAGAGAGTGTGTCTAAGGTGCAGGCCAGGGTACCGGCTAGTGATAGCTTTTCAACAGTCTGATGGCCTGGAGATAGAGGCTTTTTTAAAGTTGGTCAGGACTCAGGACTCAGGACTCAGGGTCAGGAAAACCCCTAGCTGTAGCTGTCTTGTGATTCAGTGGATGAATGTTCTTCTGGCCACTGACGACCCCTGCTGTCCTAAACCTAACGGTGCCAGTACAGACCACGCCACGTTTTAATTCTGAGACCAATAGCGCCACCTACTGGTCATACTAGTTAACTGCCGTCCCGACCGAAAAACATAGTTTCCCATAATTCCATTCGCTGTAGGCTACCACACACTGGGGTAGGTAAGGGACCTTGGAGTGCAATATTCTTAGCTTTATGATTAGGACTTTGCCAGGATTACAGTACCAGTCAAAAGTTTGTACACACCTACTCATTCAAGGGGTTGTCTTTATTGTTACTATTTTCTACATTGTAGAATAATAGTGAAGACATCAAAACTATGAAATAACACATATGGAATCAAGTAGTAACCCAAAAAGTGTTAAACCTTTGCCTTGATGACAGCTTTGCACACTCTTGGCATTCTCTCAACCAGCTTCATGAGGTAGTCACCTGGAATAAATGTAAATTAACAGGTGTACCTTGTTAAAAGTTCATTTGTGGAATTTCTTTCCTTCTTAATGCATTTGAGCCAATCAGTTGTGTTGTGAAAAGGTAGGGTTGGTATACAGAAGATAGTAGAAGATAGTAAAAGACCAAGTCCATATTACGGCAAGAACAGCTCAAATAAGCAAAGAGAAATGACAGTCCATCATTACTTTAAGACATGAAGGTCAGTCAATCTGGAAAATTTCAAAAAAGGTTTCTTTAAATACAGCCACAAAAACCATCAAGCGCTATGATGAAACTGGCTCTCATGAGGATCGCCACAGGAAAGGAAGACCCAGAGTTACCTCTGCTGCAGAGGATAAGTTCATTAGAGTTAACTGCACCTCAGATTGCAGCCCAAATAAATGCTTCACAGACTTCAAGTAACAGACACATCTCAACATCAACTGTTCAGAGGAGACATCGTGAAATCAGGCCTACATGGTTGAATTGCTGCAAAGAAACCACTACTAAAGGACACCAATAAGAAAAGGACAACAGGACATCCTCCAAAAGTCTTCGCCTCACTGTGCGTGCAGATGCACTCACACCTGCCTGCTGCCATTCCTGAGCAAGCTCTGTACTGGTGGTGCCCCGATTCCACAGCTGAATAAACTTTAGGAGACGGTCCTGGGTCTTGCTGGACATTCTTGGGCGCCCTGAAGCCTTCTTCACAACAATAGAACCGCTCTCCTTGAAGTTCTTGATGATCCGATAAATGGTTGATTTAGGCTTACTGGCAGCAATATCCTTGCTTGTGAAGCCCTTTTTGTGCAAAGCAATGATGACGGCACGTGTTTCCTTGCAGGTTACCATGGTTGACAGAGGAAAAACAATGATTCCAAGCACCACCCTCCTTTTGAAGCTTCCAGTCTGTTATTCGAACTCAATCAGCATGACAGAGTGATCTCCAGCCTTGTCCTCGTCAACACTCACACCTGTGTTAATGAGAGAATCACTGACATRATGTCTGCTGGTCCTTTTGTGGCAGGGCTGAAATGTAGTGGAAATGTTTTGGGGGGATTCAGTTCATTTGCATGGCAAAGAGGGMCATTGCAATTAATTACAATTCATCTKATCACTCTTCATAACATTCTGGAGTATATGCAAATTGCCATCATACAAACTGAGGCAGCAGACTTTGTGAAAATTCATATACGTAAGATTCAATGCTTTGCCTGTTTCATGGTTCGTCAGAAGGCATAGCGGGATTTCCCCGAACATCTAACAGTTGTTCTTATTTATGAAAGTCCTTAGSGGTGGAAGCTATTTACGTTTTAATCAAGTCTTTTTTCCCATAATGATTTTAAATTCATAGAAAGTCCAAAAATACAAAAGGAATTGCCTTATATTTTATTGATGAGGTCCCTGAATAAATCAAAGTTGGTTGAATTCATGCAAGTGATTTGGGGTGGAAGCTACTGAAGTTATATAAAGTATTTTTTTATACATTAAGAAAAAATAATAATTGAAAACAGCCAAATAAAAAAAAATACTAAAGTAATTGCCATAGATGAATAAAACCAATCTAAGTCCTATGGGGTAGAAGTATTTACGTTTTTTGGAAGCATTTATCTGTAAAGTTAATCAAAATGAATTGGAGTAAAAAAAAAAGCGAAACAAATTGCGGTGGATTCGAGAGAAGCTGTCTCTGAACAATGTCAAATTGATTTGATAGCGATGTCATGTGGTTGAGAAACTATTGACATGTTTCATTACCATACAAAAGTAGGCGTTGCAGTTTTAAGACGTTACCCCTAAACGGAGGGGAGCAACGCTTTTAACTAAGAAAATACGACACCGAATTGCAAAAACAAGGGGAGTAATTTGTTCTCGATCATAAACTGGTTCAGAATATGTAATTTATATCATTCTTACATGTTCCGTTTAAGAGGTATTAACGAGCAAAGTCCGAATCTTTAATATAAAGCCAACTACGTCTCACGTTGGGGAGATAGCTAGCAATACTGGTGTTATAAAGATGAAGTTGTCTTCTGTTGTAGTAACATTGATATTAACGTTGGGTGTTCCTTATTACATCTATACACCGTTACCTGCTGCCATCGAGGAGCCTTTGAAACTGATGCTGCTGGACGCCTTATTCCGTGCTATGCTGCAAGTGGTAAGAAACAAGAAGAATAGCTATAAACCCAATCATACTTTACATTGCGTTAGCTTGACAGTTATTTATGTTAACGAGTAACGTTAGTAGGCAATGCAATGCTTTCTCTATTACTCGACCTATGTATCTATCAGGAACCAAGGTAAGACCCAGATGCAAGGAAGGCAGGCATGGGTCGGTAATCCAGAGGTGGGTCAAAGGTACAGGACGGCAGGCAGCCAAAGTGGTCAGGCACAGGGTCAGGACAGGCATGGGTCAAAACCAGGAGGACAAGAAAAGAGAGACTGTGAAAAAGCAGGCACTGACACAAAACCGCTGGTTGACTTGACAAACAAGAAGAACTGGCAACAGACAAATAGAGAACACAGGTATAAATACACAGGGGGTAATGGGGAAGATGGGAGACACCTGGAGGGGGGTGGAGACAATCACAAAGACAGGTGAAACAGATCAGGGTGGGACAGTATCGCAGTCAGGTGCAGCAGGTTTAGGCCTGTTGGTTGGAGACACAGACTTGGAGGCTATACTAGCTAGATAGTTTAAAATGCAGCTAACATGTGACGCGTTGTAAAGCTAGCTAGTTAGTCTGAACAAGTAGAACATGTGAACTGATTTGGTGATAGATGTAAAACAATGCTTTACTGTGCTTTCTCCAG
>NC_036869.1:468441-480131 GCF_002910315.2 Salvelinus sp. IW2-2015 | reverse complement strand
TGTGTGTGTGTGTGTGTGTGTGTGTGTGTGTGTGTGTGTGTGTGTGTGTGTGTGTGTGGCCCTTCACCTAGATTTCACACAGTCATGGTGTAAGTAGTGCCTGGGGTAAAGACAAACAAACACGCCCATACACACTGGGGTGAACAGAGCACCTTTAGCCAATTTGTAACTAGTGTCAGTGTAGAAGAGAGCAACATTCACAACGTTGTCTAGACCCCAGGCTGTAGGCTAGTAGGTGAAAGGACCGACAGAGACAGATTGCTAAAAGGGACCTTGGGGAGCCCTATCCTGGTCAAWGATCTGTGCTGTCTTGCCAACTCCTATGGTAGTCATTGCCAAGGGTGTGACATTGACCATGGAGTTGGTAGGACAGAACAAACACTCACTTTCAAGTCAAAACCCTAGCTCATAGAACAGGGTTAGCATGCTAAACTACCAGGGATACTCCAACTCTCTCAGACCTCATTAAAATGTCTCTCTCCCCCTCCATCTCTCCCTCTATCTCTCTGTCCTTCTCTCTCCCTCCCCCTCTCCCCCAGGGTGACCTGTGCCAGTGTCTGGGTCTCAGTCACCACATCACAGTGATTCGGGGGCCCACATTGGGGCTGGGGTCCTCGGGGGARATGGCGGGAGGGCAGGGAGGCGGGGTGAGGGTGAGTGACGTGGACTTTGACAGAGTCCCGGTGCGTGTGTACGAGCCCCCTGCCGCGGGGGGAGGAGATGGGGGTCTGAGGAGGGCTGTGATGTTCTACCATGGAGGAGGATGGGCCCTGGGGACCACCAGTAAGTGTGTGTGTTTACCAGCATAAACACATCTAGTTCATGATGTAACCCTAATGTAACAACCTTTGGTTTCTCACTGTCTTCCTCTCTCTTTCTCTCCTCTACTCCCCCACCTCTCTCTCCTTCTCTCCTTCTCTACTCCACCCATCTCTTTCTCTCCTTCTTTACTCCTCCCATCTCTTTCTCTCCTTCTCTTCCTCTTTCTCTCCTTCTCTAATCTCCCCATCTCTCTCTTTCTCTACTCCCCCACCTCTGCTCCTTCTTAACTCCCATCTCTCCCTCTTCTACTCCCCCCACCTCTCTTCCTTCTCTACTCCCCCCACTCCCCTCCTACTCCCCCACATCTCTCCTTCTCTACTCCCCCCACTCTCTCTCTCTACTCTCCGCCCACGTCTCTCCTTCTCTACTCCCCCCACCTCTCTCCTTCTCTCTCCCCCACCTCTCTCCTTCCTACTCCCCACAATCTCTCCTTCCTCTACTCCCCCACCTCTTTCTCTTCTTCTTCTCTCTCTACTCCCCCCACCTCTCTCTTCTCTACTCCCCCCACTCTCTCCTTTTTTTTTTTTTTTTCTTACTTTTCTTTCTTCTCTACCCCCCACCTCTCTCCTCTTCTTTTCTTCTCTACTCCCCCACTCTCTCCTTCTCTATCGCCCCCACCTCTTCTCTTCTCTATCTCCCACTCTCTCCTTCTCTACTCACCTCCACCCCACTCTCTCTTTCTTTTCTTCTCTACTCCCCACCTCTCTCTTCTCTACTCGCCCCCATCTCTCTTCTCTACTCCCGACTTCTCTCTTCTCTCCTTCTTCTATCCCCCACCTCTCTCTCTTCTCTCTTCTCTGCTCCCCCACGCTCTCTCATTCCCCCTCTCCCTGTCTTCCTCTCAGAGATGGGGAGCTTATGATGGTCTTGTGTAGGCGATGTCTGATGAGATGAATGCAGGGTTGTTGTCTGTTGAGTAAGTGTTGTCTCCTCTTTTCACACTGTTTAGCTCTTAGTTCACACATACACACTCAAGTATGAAGTCTTTGGGTATATTATACGAACCATATGAACTAAGCTTATGTGTTTGACAAAATTGTTAAAGGATATAAAAAGTGTTTCGGTACTTTTAGCGTGGTGTAGGTATGTTTGGCTCCAGACGTGCCATTTTCCCGTGTGAGTATGAGGACTGTCTGCGCTGCGGCCAAGCACTTCTGGAGCCGGGCTATTCGGGAAAGTGTTCTGTGGATCCACAGCGTGTTGCTGTGCAGGCGATCAGGCTGGAGGAAACTGGCGCAGCGTCGCACAGCAGGTAACACACAAAACACACAATACATCACGTCTAACAGCCACACATAACACACTCTCCCTCTCTTCAAGATCTCGGTAGATGACAGTGTGAGTGTGAAGTTCATGTTTCAGTGCCGTTAATCTACCAGTCTCTAGGGTCTAGACCTCAACACTCCATCCCACCAACAGAACCACAACATAACCTCCTACACACGCTTTTAATGGCCAGGTACAACATGTACATGTTCACCACACGCACTGGTGCACATTGCATACCACACATCACGAACACACACACACACACACACACCACACAGTACACCCACACACTGTGTTAGTAACCCTCCTCTCTCTTTTCTGTAGGTTCTGGCTGCTTCTAACTGGGGTTGATACCCTCTTATCCCCCTCCTCTTGTCCCCCTTCCTCCATCATCCTCCATCCCTCCTCCCGTCCGCTCCATCTCAACTGGACCACCCTTCTGCCGGCCAAACACATTAAGCATTACAGACCTTGTTGGCATGGAGGATGGGTCACAGGAGGTCACAGGGCAGGAGGGTGATCTTCTCCCGGGGTTGCTGGATGTCCGAGCGGCGCGCTGGTGGCGGAACATGGGGGTTCTGGGTAGAAGCCGCGAGCTTACATTCTATCGTGTGAGTACGATGTGCTCAGAGATGATGGGTTGATGTACACCAGGAGGCTACAGGACGCGGGCGTACGGTTTCCAGCCATCGCACTATGACGATGTTTCCACGGGCGCCTTGAGTTTTGCACACTGGCCATTTTTTCTTTGATGTGGGGAAAAGAATGATCAGAGGATACATGGCTGGCTGCAGGAAAATCCTCTTAGTGGTGTGTGTGTGTGTGTGTGTATGCAGCTGCAAACCCAAAGCCATCTTGCAGTCAGAATTTCAGACCAATGTCCAGGTTAGACAAGCAGATGTTTTTAAGGCTTTTAAACTGGGTTAAACCTGATTGTTGACCTGGGTTAGAATGTCTCTCTTACTGGGTTAAACTGGATCAAACTGGGTTGGACTGGTGTTTTAAACTGTGTTAGAATGTAAGAATATAACACAGACACTGTTCCCTGATTGTAGCTTTTTGCACTCTGGGGTGTGTGTGTGTGTCATAATATGTTTGGTTCAGTTAAACCCACACACACGTCATCCTATCCCAGCTCTGCTCACCTGACCTGCCCAATACATATGCTGTGTTTTAAACGTGCAGTCTGTTATCTGTCTGTCAAACTAATACACTACAATAAACTTCCATCTAAGCCAATCAATGCGCAGTGTTAGAATGTAGTAATCTGATGACTCCATAAGAGTCCTATTTCTAGAATAGATTGGGTTAAATTATGCTATGTGCACAACTGGGTTATACATCAATGCAATCTATATAGAATTGTGCCTAGATGGAAAAACAATGAGGACTCAAAAGGTAGGGCCATACAACACGATCCCCTGGTGCTGTAAAAAGCAATAACAAAACTTGAAAATGAAGTATGTTCTTTAGACAGGGTATTGAGTGAGGACTTTTCAACCCACAACACTGTGAGAGTTTGATTGTTTTCCGCTGAACAGAATGATCTCGGTTGTCCCCTGTAACTGCTGCTGGGTGTCAGTACTTTATGTACAATTATGATTGTAATGGTCGATAGATGTTTAACCCTCCAATAAATATGAATCAGTTTGAGTGTTTCTCTTGTTTTATACTGTAGGCCTACACACACACACACACACACACACACACAGCCAGTGCAATATAGACACTAAGTTTCAAAACGATTTCAACATATAGATGAGTGACACATGTATAATGCATGATACATTTAGCATGTTCCTTATTCTACCAATCCAATGATGTTAGCTCTACAACAGTGCTTAGGAAAGGAGCTGTGGCTAGGAGGGAAGGGGCAAAGGGCGTTGGTCAGTCCAACCAATCACAGAGGAGATACCAAACCAACTTTCGGGGAAGTGTCGTTTGTATTTCCATGACATTGATACCACAAACTTAAAGCTACAACCCCTCAAGGTTGACCTATCATATACGGTTCTTAATATGTTGACACGTGAAGTCAATCCCCATCCAGATCTACCTCGTTTTTGACTGGCCATTCAAAAAATAACTTCTGGTGATTGGCTCAAACGCGCGTCACTTTCACACAGTCCCCACCCACCCTTATACGTCAGTCAGACAACAATGGCGGCCTTCGCTGTAGCACGGAGCAGCTGCGGTCTGCTTTCCGGACTAAAATCTTCTTTTAAAACATTCGGACAGGTAAAACATGGCGTGGCTTCGGCAGCCGTTGCACAGTCCCAGCTGCAGCAACAGTCGCGGCGGTGGTATTCCGTTAGTCATCTCTCSGTTCAGGAGAGGATAGACAGAAAGAGGAGTGCTGCGCTGATCGGAGGAGGTCAGAAGAGAATTGACGCGCAACACAAAAGGGTAAATCATCTGAGCATGCGCAAGTGTCTGTCCGTTTGATGGTGTATTGTTTGCCTGTCGGTCCGTATAACATTTTGTCTGTGTAATGATTGGTGTGTGTGTCTTCTCCACAGGGGAAGCTGACAGCCAGAGAGAGAGTTGCGCTCCTGTTGGATAAAGACTCGTTTGTAGAGTATGACATGTTTGTGGAACATCGCTGCTCTGACTTCGGCATGGAAGAGGACCACAACAAGGTAACACGTCACAACAGAGGTTCCTACATTTTATCCAGCCTATGGACAAAATGGAATAAATGTATTCATTTTTTAAAATGTTGATTCAGTCATGAACATGGTTTCAGTTTCCCTCTCCCTCTAGTTCGCAGGGGACAGTGTGGTGACTGGACAGGGGAGGATCAACGGAAGGCTGGTGTATGTCTTCAGTCAGGTACACACACACACACACACACACACACACACACACACACACACACACATCAAAGTAGTTACCATTTATTTTTCATTAATAAATCCTTGTCTCTCTTATGACTTCACAGTGATTTGGAGGGCGAGTTCTGTCTGGGGCTCACGCACAGAAGATCTGTAGGTAGGAGGACGGGCTCACTCTCCAGTGGCCTGGTGGCTCACACCACTCCTGCTTCTCATTCAATTACTTCTTAGTCACATCCCTTTATTGTCTGTAGTATCATTGGACCAGGCGTCATGATGGTGGTGCCCAAGTCATTGGTCCTGAACGACTCTGGCGGAGCAACGGATCCCAGGAGGGGGTGGATTCACTGGCTGGATACGCGGACATCTTTCCTTGGTAAAGGGGCGGGGCTTGATTGGACTTGGTTAACTTGGGCATGAGTGATGACAGAAAATAAATGACCATTGCTTCTAAATGAACTCCTCCCGGTCTTCACGCTCTCTTCCGGTCTCGCGCTTTTCCTATGGGTCTCTCCGGTCTCCCGGTCCTCTTTCGGCTTTGTAGAGGAATGGTGTGATGGCGTCAGGTGTGGTTCCTCAGATCTCCTTGATCATGGGTTCCCTGTGCTGGGAGGAGCTGGTCATACTCTCCTGCCCTGACCTACTTCACCTTTATGGTCAAGGTAAGACACACACGGTTTATAGGAGAACCAGCAACCCTTCCTGATCAGATGTTACTGTACAATTAATACATACTAACATGGCGCTTACATCCAGAATCTTTGATTTTTGTGTGTGTGTTTGTGTGTCGTGTGTGTGTGTGTAGTGTGGTGTGTGTTGGTGTGTGTGTGTGTGTGTTGTGTTTGTGTGCTGTGTGTGTGTGTGTGTGTGTGTGTGTGTGTGATGTTTGTGTGTGTGTGTGTTTGTGTTGTGTGTAGGACACCTCTTACCTTTTCATCCACAGGGTCCTGACGTTAGTGAAGTCTGTCACCAATGTAAGACGCTCACTCAAGGAAGGAACTGGAGGAAGCTAAAACACACACCGCCGTGTCAGGCGTCGCTTCCACCGTTCGTTTTGAGAACGACATCGATGCTTCTGCTCAACCCTCCTGAAACTTCTTCAACTTCCTTCCCCTTTAGCAACCAGGACCCCGCCCCCGTTACTGAGCTGCCACGACCCCAGGTACCCAAACCACAGAACTCCTACTGACCCAGACTAGCCCAATCACAGAACTGACCATGGCATTTGGGTGATTTCCCTGAAATGTAATCACATGAATGGGCCCTTTGGAAGGAATGTTTGATTCTTCATCCCTCTCCCCTACAGTGATAAGGGCGACATGGTTCCTGGGTCTGGACCACACTCTAATGCTCGGGGTTCCCTGATGGACCACTAAAGCCTTACGACATGCTGGACATCATCCAGGGGGTACGACACACACACACACACACACACACACACACACACACACACACACACACACAGCCTGTTGTCTATTGATCTGTGGTTTTAACTTTAGATTGTGGACGAGAGGGAGTTCTTTGAGATCATGCCTAACTACGCTAAAAACATCGTAGTGGGATTCGCTCGCATGAACGGACGAACTGTTGGAATTGTAGGGAATCAACCTAAAGTAGCGTCTGGTGAGTAGAAGAGTCGGATGGATTAGTCATGATGATGGTGGTTATGATGATGGTGGTTATGACGGTGGTGGTGGTAATGTTGACGGTGGTGACGATGTTGACGTGGTGGTGGTGGTGGTAATGTTGACGGTAGTGGTGGTGATGACGATAATGACGGTGGTGGTGGTGGTAATGTTGACGGTGGTGGTGGTGGTAATGTTGACGGTGGTAGTGGTGGTGATACTTCTCCTGTGTGTGTGTGCAGGTTGTCTGGACATTAACTCATCAGTGAAGGGCGCTCGCTTCGTTCGTTTCTGCGACGCTTTCAACATCCCCATCCTCACCTTCGTGGACGTGCCCGGCTTCCTGCCAGGTAGTGCGCAAGTCTGACTTTCCTCATGAATAATTGGCACGTCAAAAAGTAGATGACTCACTTGACAGCTTTCACATAAATTGTGAAACGTCCGTACTGTGATCAACTGTCATTTCTAATCAAAACAAGTTAGATTTTTTCAAACCAGAGGATACCACCTTCCTCGCCATTTCTCTCAGGTACGTCTCAGGAGTATGGCGGTATCATCCGACACGGGGCCAAGCTACTGTTTGCCTTTGCTGAGGCCACCGTCCCCAAGATCACCATCATCACTAGGAAGGCCTACGGAGGAGCGTATGACGTCATGAGTTCCAAACACCTGAGAGGAGATGTGAACTACGCCTGGCCGTCTGCAGAGGTGGCCGTGATGGGAGCCAAGGTAACACAACACACACACACCTTCTACACAAGACCAAGGTAACGCACAGATACTTCTAGCCATGGCAACATTCACAATGTCAAAATGGGGAAAAAAGTTCAGTGCTCACTTTAAAACATTCCCAATACATGTCTGCCTCTCTAACATGTGTTCCCAGGGTGCTGTACAGATTATCTTCAGAGGGAAATCCAACCAGGCAGAGCAGGAGGCTGAATACGTAGAGAAGTTTGCCAACCCTTTCCCTGCTGCTGTCAGAGGTACACACACACACACACACACACGCCATCCGTTCCAACAAACCTTACACCCACTCCCCCATCATAACCGTGTGTGTTTCAGGGTTCGTGGATGACATCATCGTGCCGTCGACCACCCGGAAGAGGATCTGTAGGGATCTGGAGGTTCTGGCCTCCAAGAAACAGACCAACCCCTGGAAGAAACACGCCAACATCCCACTCTAACACACAAACGCCTTCGACCACCCGACCTGTCGGTCTCCAATTTCACCTATAGCTTAGAGCAGGGCTCTCCAACGCTGTTCCTGGAGAGATACCATTCTGTAGGTTTTATCTCTAACCCTGTTCCTAGAGAGATACAATTCTGTAGGTTTTTATCTCTAACTCTGTTCCTAGAGAGATACCATCCTGTAGGTTTTCGCTCAAACTCCAATCTAGCTCACCTGATTCAAGTAATTAGCTGAATCAGGTTAGTTACAACTGGGGTTGGATCAAAAACCTCCAGGAGGGTAGCTCTCCAGGAACAGGGTTGGAGAGCCCTGAATTAGATCCACTTATCTGTCCCCAACCCTGTGGGACTTGTTAGGAAGAATCTGCCATGAAKCCATAGACTAGTTTGTTAAATAAAATGATTGAAATTGTAAAGATGTCTGTCTTTGTCCTTGTGTGAGASASAACTTTATATCCCAATGAGAGTTAGAAYGTGTGTGTGTAATATCAACGGTTTGTAATGTAAATGTAATTGCTAAAATATACTTAAGTATCAAAAGTAAAAGTATAACTTTCAAATTCCTTATATTAAGCAAACTAGACAGCACCCATTTTTATACTATATACGGAGTACTTTGCGTGTCATGGAAAATAGTACATTATTTTCTTTCGGAATGTAGTGAAGTAAAAGTGATATATATAAAGACTAAAGTACAGATACTCTGTTGTTGGGGCTCAGTCTCCATAGTTCTCCGCCACGTTGTCTTGGTCCTCCCCCTCTGGAGTCAAATAGACAGCTTGTCTTGGAATGAAGTCTTATTTTTATTTATATATATACACAATGCATTCGGAAAGTGTTCCACATTTTGTTATGTTACTGTCTTGGAGCTCTACGGATAAGTCCTTCGACCTCATGGCTTGGTTTTTGCTCTGACATGCAGACAAACTTTGGGACCTCATATAGACTGTGTGCTTTTCCAAATCATCAGAATGCACCGGAGCTCAATTTATAGTCTCATAGCAAAGTCTGACTATTTGTCAATTATCAGTTACATCTTTTTAAATAAATGTCAACCTGTTTTCGCTTTGTCATTTTGGGGTATTGTGTGTCAATTGATAAGGGAAACATTTAATCMGTTTTTAAATTAGGCTGTAACGTAACAAAATGTGAAAAAAGTCAAGGGGTCTGAATACTTTCCGAGGGCACTGTATGGAGTCTATTCTTAGAACCGGTCCAATAAGGCAAAACACACAATCCAGAAATAGATTACAGATTTGATTTATTTAAAAAAGATAAGATCAACAAGTTCACAGGAAGAAAAAAAACACAGTATTTTAGAAGGTTAAAGGGCAGGTGATGCCATCGCTACAGAAAGAACCAATCATCTCTGATATTTACAGAAGGGCAGCTTAACCAGCCAGTAGAAGTACAATACGGGTGGGTCAAAGTGATAAGACAACCAATCAACTGTTATGTGTAACTACAGCCACATCATAAGACTAGAGGGGTATTCTCTGCTGGTCTCCACCTTCATATGCACTGATCTGAAAAGAGAGGACAGGTGAAATGAATATGGTAGAAGGCTACTGGATATTAGCTGTTACCTGTCCAGGTCTTCCTCATCAGTGCAGATGGAGAGGAAGTCACTTTAGACTATTGAGCCTGCACAACATCTATGGTCGCACTGGACACACCCTTATATGGCGCTTAACAGGCTGGGTATCCATGGCAACAGCCTGAGCAGTAGGGACTAATCAGATATAAGCATTTAGGCAACCGTTNCAACCAATCAACTGTTATGTGTAACTACAGCCACATCATAAGACTAGAGGGGTATTCTCTGCTGGTCTCCACCTTCATATGCACTGATCTGAAAAGAGAGGACAGGTGAAATGAATATGGTAGAAGGCTACTGGATATTAGCTGTTACCTGTCCAGGTCTTCCTCATCAGTGCAGATGGAGAGGAAGTCACTTTAGACTATTGAGCCTGCACAACATCTATGGTCGCACTGGACACACCCTTATATGGCGCTTAACAGGCTGGGTATCCATGGCAACAGCCTGAGCAGTAGGGACTAATCAGATATAAGCATTTAGGCAACCGTTTGGCAACAAACAAGATACTTTTTCAGAAAGATAACTGTACAAACAAATAAATCGGACAAAAAAAATTAAAAACTCACTTCATTTAAAACTTTGTACTAAAGCTACTGAAATTCAAAATATATTTATTTTTAAAACGTTTTTAAAAAGCCGCGATTCCACCGTGGGTGTGTCTGTGAAGCTCTGAGGGGGAGGGGCTTGGGATTTGGCTATGACGTCACAGCCTCTTGTATGGCCAATGAGAACTCTTCTAGTTCTGGTCCCATTGGTTGCTGTTTGGTGCATTTGCCAATAAAACCAAATACAGGATATTCTCAACACTATCGAAAGGGAAGAGAGATTAAAGAGAGATGAGACAGGAGTGAGAGAGTAAAGATAACAAATGAAAGAGTAAAGATTTATCACATTTAATATCAAGTTCCATCTGGGGGGGGGTCTATACATGACGTCGGAAGTGGAACGAAACAACCATACAACTGTGTGGCATGGGGGACTGTATAGCCGGGCGCACAGGGCCATGAGTACCACAGAGCTAGCGGAGAGATTAGCCAGAACGCTAACAATAACAGGAAGTTAAAACAAATCAGTGGGAACAAACAGGAAGGGCTGAAAGTTTACAATATTTTTAAAGAAATGTGGAACAATGTTTTGTACGATATTTTGTCCGGTTTGTAGCCAACACACCCACACGTCCACTGAACGATAAAAGATCTTCTCTATGTACGATAGATACTCTGTACGATATTTTGTCCTCAGGGTTGAGTGGGATCCTTCGGCCGGCCAGTGAGTGGATCTCTGGAGCTTCAGGGTAGATCCCAACAGATCCACTCCACACACACACACACACACAAGGCCGTCAACTAGCTGATCAGAGTTCGTCTGGGTGTTCAAGTGTGTGTGATAAAAGTTCTGACAGACAGTCTGATGTTTGATTGACAGCTCATCCTGTCGAAGGCCCCTCCCCTTCCAGGAAGGACTGGGAACACTGGATCAGAACATGGGCATGGTGAAACCCTGAGATAACGGACAAAAGAGATGTCGTTAAATGACAGATATCATCATGGATCATGTTTTAGATGTCTTTGGGTCACACTGGTTTACCACTGCAAGGCTGAGTGTGTGTTTGTTCGCCTTACCGACTCGTCCTCGATCATTGCTGCTGAGTCAAAGAAGTCTGGTCTGAGCTCCGCCCTCTCACGCCTGTTCCTGGAGGGAGGCTGGAACGATAGAACGCGAGAATCAACGAATGATGCGATATAGACTGGCCGAATTACACAACAGAATTGACGATCGAAACGACAGAATCAAACACGACAGACAGGAAGTGATGTCACAGCGACAGGAAGTGATGTCACTGACCAGGTCGATGACCATGGTGTCTTCGAACTCCTCGTTCATGTCCTCCAGTTGACCTCGCGATGACATCATGACGTCCTCAAAGATTGGCTCCGCGTCATCCTCCATCAGACCACGACTAGAGAGAGAGAGGTGGGGGGGGTCAGTACATACACACACTAGACACACACACACACACACACACACTAGACACGTACACAGTTTGTCTGACAGTCTGGTTGCGGGCCTTCATGTAGTTCATGGCTGTTCTATCCTTCCTGCTGTCCTCCATCTTCTGTTGGCCTAGCCAAGACATCTGCATCTGGGGACTGCAGAGGAGAGGGTTACACACACACAGACAGTGCACGTGCGTACACACACACACACACACACACACACTTACTTGTGTACATAGTCGTTCTCTGAGCCAGGTTCAGAGTCGTGGTCAGGTAGGTGTGTGTCCGCCGCCTGCCGTGGGTTTTCTCTGAGGACGGTGGAGGTGAGCTGAGGGGTGGTTAGCGCCCC
>NC_036869.1:454966-467978 GCF_002910315.2 Salvelinus sp. IW2-2015 | reverse complement strand
GAGACAGAAAGAAGCGAGAGTGATGGAGAGAGGGTATGATGAGGAGAGAGAGAAGGGAGAATGATGGAGAGAGGGTGAGAATCAGACGAGAAGTGAGAAGAGAGAGGGAGGGATGGGAGAGTTGAGTGGTGAGAGAGACAGAGAGGAAGGAGGTGAGGAAGGGAGTGTGAGAGAGACAGCAGAGAGATGAGGAGGTTGATGTTGGAGAGAGACGGTAGAGGAGCAGAGGAAGGAGATGATGGGATGGAGAGAGGAGATGAGATTGAGAGAGAAGAGGAGAGTGATGGAGAGAGGGTTGAAGACGGGAGAGATAAGGAGAGGATGGAGAGAGGGTGAGAGACAGAGAGAAGGAGAGTGATGGAGAGAGAGGTGAGAGAGGTGCAGAGAGAAGGAGAGTGATGGAGAGAGGGTGAGAGAGCAGAGAAGGAGATTGGTGAGAGTGAGAGGTCGGAGAGATCGGGAGAAGACAAAAGGGAGAGTGATGCTGAGAGAGGGTTGAGAGACCAGAGAGAAGGAGAGTGATGGAGAGAGGTCGAGAGACATGAGAGAAGGAAGTGATGGAGAGAGGGTGAGAGACAGAGAAAGGAGAGTGATGGAGAAGGGTGAGAGACCCAGAGAGAAAGGAGGAGTGATGGAGAAGGTGTAGTAGACAGAGAGAAGGAGCAGTGATGAGAAAGGTGAGAGACAGAGAGGAAGGAGATGATGGAGAGAGGGTGAGAGAACACGAGAAGGAATGATGGAAGAGGGTGAGAACAGAGAGAAGGAGTGATTGGGAGAGAGGGTGAGAGACCGAGAAAGGAGATGATGGAGAGAGGGTGAGGAACTATGAGAGAAGGAGATGTGATGGAGAGAGTGAGTGAGAGACAGAGAGAAGGAGAGTGATGGAGAGAGGTGTGAGAGTAACAGAGGAAGAGAG
Source organism: Salvelinus sp. IW2-2015 (assembly GCF_002910315.2). Classification (NCBI taxonomy): domain Eukaryota; kingdom Metazoa; phylum Chordata; class Actinopteri; order Salmoniformes; family Salmonidae; genus Salvelinus; species Salvelinus sp. IW2-2015. The sequence goes on along the minus strand of NC_036869.1, from coordinate 467,062 downwards.
CAGTGATGTGAGAGAGGGTGAGAGACAGACAGAAAGGAGATGTGATCGAGAGTGATGGAGAGAGGGTGAGAGACAGAGAGAAGGAGAGTGATGGAGAGAGGGTGAGATACAGAGAGAAGGAGAGTGATGGAGAGAGGGTGAGATACAGAGAGAAGGAGAGTGATGTAGAGAGGGTGAGAGACAGACAGAAGGCCCCATTACCTTTTTATTGTGGTAAGTAATAGTGAATAATAGTTTGTAATCAGGACATTGGATTGGTGAGAACATTATTAGGTCCAGCTCATATATCACTGGGTAAATACAGCAGAGGAGTAAAGGAGGTGTGAAGAGTTTTGGGGGGGGTTGTACTATTGGGGTGTCCTTGCTTTTTAATGGCTCCCAACTCATCCATCCAAAAACACACATATTCAAACACACGCACATAGGCACTCTCACACAGCTGGCCTTCCTACTATACAGTGCCTTGTGAAAGTGTTCACTCCCCTTGGACTTTTTCCTATTTTGTTGCCTTACAACCTGGAATTAAAATGGATTTTCTGGGGGTTTGTATCATTTGTTTTACACAACATGCCGACCACTTTGAAGATACTAAATATTTTTTATTGTGAAACAAACATCTAATAAGACAAAAAAACTGAAACCTGGAAACTCTTCACACAAAGTCAATACTCTGTAGACGCCCCTTTTACAGCACTTACAGCTGCAAGTCTCTTGGGGTATGTCTCTATAAGCTTGGCACATCTAGCCCCTGGGATTTCTGCCCATTCTTCAAGGCAAAACTGCTCCAGCTCCTTCAAGTTGGGTGGGTTACGCTCGTGTACAATCAATCAAATTTCAATAAAAAATGTATTTATAAAGCCCTTCTTACATGAGCTGATGTCGCAAAGTGCTGTACAGAAACCCAGCCTAAATCCCCAAATAAGCAAGCAATGCAGGTGTAGAAGCACGTGTACAGCAATCTTTAAATCATACCACAGATTCTCAATTGGATTGAGGTCTGGGCTTTGACTTGGCCATGCCAAGACATTTAAATGTTTCCCCTTAAACCATTCGAGTGCTGCTTTAACAGTATGCTTAGGGTCATTGTCCTGCTGGAAGGTGAACCTCCATCCCAGTCTCAAATCTCTGGAAGACTGTATTTCGCACCATCCATCATTTCTTCAATTCTGAACAGTTTCCCAGGCTTTGCTGATGAAAACATCCACGCAGCATGATGCTGCCACCACCATACTTCAATGTGGGGATGGCGTTCTCGGGGTAATGAGAGGTGTTGGGTTTGCGCCAGAAATMGAGTTTTCCTTGATGGACAAAAAGCTACATTTTAGTCTCATCTGACCAGAGTACCTTCTTTCATATTTTTGGGGAGTCTCCCACATGCCTTTTGGTGAACACCAAACGTGTTTGCTTATTTTTTTCTTTAAGCATTGGCTTTTTTTCTGGCCACTCTTCCATTAAGCCTAGCTCTGTGGAGAGTATGGTTTGAAGTTGTCCTATGGACAGATACTCCAATCCCCACTGTGGAGCTTTGCAGCTCCTTCAGGGTTATCGTTGGTCCCTTTGTTGCCTTTGTGATTAATGCCATCCTTGCCTGATCTGTGAGTTTTGGTGGGCGGCCCTCTCTTGGCAAGTTTGTTGTGGTGCAATATTCTTTCAATTTTTTAATAATGGATTTAATGGCGCTCTATGGGATGTTCAAAGTTTCTGATTTTTTTTTATAACCCAACTCTGATCTGTACTTCTCCACAACTTTGTCCCTGACCTGTTTGGAGAGTTCCTTGGTCTTCATGGTGCTGCTTGCTTGGTAGTGCCCCTTGCTTAGTAGTGTTGCAGACTCTGGGGCCTTTAGATTGCACACACACTTAGATTGCACACAGGTGGACTTTATTTAACTAATTATGTGACTTCTGAAGGTAATTGGTTGCACCAGATCTTATTTAGGGCTTCATAGCAAAGGGGGTGAATTAATATGCACGCACCACTTTTCAGCTTTTTATTTTTAAGTTATTTTTTTCAGGACCTCAGACTGGGCCGAAGTTTCATCCTCCAACAGGACAACAACCCTAAACACACAGCCAAGACAACACAGGAGTGGCATCGGGACAAGTCTCTGAATGTGGCACAGCCAAAGCCTGGACTTGAACTCGATCGAACATCTCTGGACACACCTGAAAATAGTTGTGATGCTCCCCATCCAACCTGACATAACGTAATAACAGGATCTGCAGAGAAGAAGGGGAGAAACTCCCCAAATACAGGTGTGCCAAGCTTGTAACATCATACCCAAGAATTCTCAAGGCTGTAATCACTGCCAAATGTGTTTCAACAAAGTACTGAGTAAAGGTTCTGAATACTTATTTAAATATGATATTTCAGTAATTTTGTTCGGGTCTCTGGGACCCATTTTCAATGTTTACTAAAAGAAAAAGGATACAATGAATAATTTTTTCAACCTGAGACTCATTGGCCTACACTCATTTTCTGTGAACATGTAAAATAACATATTTTCATTGAGTGTATACTGTGCACCCCCCTAGACATACAGTTGAAGTCGGAAGTTTACATACACCTTAGCCAAATACATTTAAACTCAGTCTTTCACAATTCCTGACATTTAATCCAAGTAAAAATTCCCTTTTTTAGGTCAGTTAGGATCACCACTTTATTTTAAGAATGTGAAATGTCAGAATAATAGTAGAGAGAATGATTTATTTCAGCTTTTATTTCTTTCATCACAGTGCCTGTGGGTCAGACGTTTACATACACTCAATTAGTATTTGGTAGCATTGCCTTTAAATTGTTTAACTTGGGTCAAACGTTTCGGGTAGCCTTCCACAATAAGTTGGGGGAATTTTGTCCCATTCCTCCTGACAGAGCTTGTGTAACTGAATCAGGTTTGTAGGCCTCCTTGCTTGCACAAGCTTTTTCAGTTCTGCCCACAAATTTTCTATGGGATTGAGGTCAGGGCTTTGTGATGGCCACTCCAATACCTTGACTTTGTTGTCCTTAAGCCATTTTGCCACAACTTTGGAAGTATGCTTTGAATAATTGTCCATTTGGAAGACCCATTTGCGACCAAGCTTTAACCTCCTGACTGATGTCTTGAGATGTTGCTTCAATATATCCACATAATTTTCCTCCATCATGATGCAATCTATTTTGTGAAGTGCGCCAGGCCCTCCTGCAGCAAAGCACCCCCACAACATGATGCTGCCACCCCTGTGCTTTACGGTTGGGATGGTATTCTTCGGCTTGCAAGCACCCCGCTTTTTCCTCTAAACATAATGATGGTCATTTTGGCCAAACAGTTCTATTTTTGTTTCATCAGACCAGAGGACATTTCTTCAAAAAGTACGATCTTTATCCCCATGTGCAGTTGCAAACCGTAGTCTGGCTTTTTTAATGGCGGTTTTAGTGCAGTGGTTTCTTCCTTGCTGAGTGGCCTTTCAGGTTATGTTGATAAAGGACTCGTTTTACTGTGGATATATATACTTTTGTACCTGTTTCCTCCAGCATCTTCACAAGGTCCTTTGCTGTTGTTCTGGGATTTATTTGCACTTTTCACACCAAAGTACGTTAATCTCTAGGAGACAGAATGCGTCTCCTTCCTGAGCGGTATGATGGCTGCGTGGTCCCTTGGTGTTTATACTTGCGTACTATTGTTTGTACAGATGAACGTCGTACCTTCATGCGTTTGGAAATTGCTCCCAAGGATGAACCAGACTTGTGGAGGTCAACAATTGTTTTTCAGAGGTCTTGGCTGGTTTCTTTAGATTTTCCCATGATGTCAAGCAAAGAGGCACTGAGTTTGAAGGTAGGCCTTGAAATACATCCACAAGTACATATCCTATTGTTTCAAACTGTATCAATTAGCCAATCAGAAGCTTCTAAAGCCATGACATAATTTTCTGGAATTTTCCAAGCTGTTTAAAGGCACAGTCAAGTTAGTGTATGTAAACTTCTGACCCACTGGAATTGTGATACACTGAATTATAAGTGAAATAATCTGTCTGTAAACAATTGTTGGAAAAATTACTTGTGTCATGCACAAAGTAGATGTCCTAGCCGACTTGTCAAAACTAGTTTTTTACAAGAAATTTGCGGAGTGGTTGAAAAATGAGTTTTAATGACCCTATCATAAGTGTATGTAAACGTACGACTTCAACTGTATATATTACATATGTGGTGTGGGTCCACTGGAAACATGTCAATATTAAACAAAAAGGTTTGCTGTCGCTTTCACTCTGTCTTCCACTTCTCTGGGCCTGCTGTTTCAACATAGCACCAATAACATGTCTGTCTCCCTGCCTGTCTGCCTGTCTCCTGCTTTTCACAATGAGCTCTTGTGGGAAATTAACAGTATTATATAGAGCCTTGATCACATGGAACTCCCTTCCATCTCAAATTACTCAAGCAAACACCAACATTTGCTTTAAAAAACAAATATAACAACACCTCACAACACAACGGATCTCCACTATCTGACCTAGTTGTAATGTCTCTATTAATGTTTTTAAACGTATGTCAATTGTCAATTCTTTTCCTCTGTAATGTATTTTCTGTTATGTGTCGAACCCCAGGAAGAACTGCTGTTGCCATTAGCATCAGCTAATGAGGATCCCTATAAAATCTAATCCGTGCAGTAATACCGAACAATACAAACCAATTAACACTAATCTTCCAAATGTAAATAAAGGAAGTATGAAATATCAGAACGAGCAATGTCAGAGTCCAGAATACACATTTATACAGTTTTCAGAAAGTATTTACACCCGGAATTTAAAAGATTAAAAAAGATTAAATTTAGATTTTGTGTCACTGGCCTACACACAATACCCGATAATGTCAAAGTGGAATTAAGATTTTCAAAATGTTTACAAAAGGATTAAAAAATAAAATCTTTTCAGTCATTATGTATTCAACCCTTTTTTTATGACAAGCCTAAATGTCTTCAGGAGTGAAATGTTTTTTAACATGTCACATAGTAAGTTACATCGACTCACTCTGTGTGCAATAATAGTGTTTAACATGTTTTTTGAATGATTACCTCATCTCTGTACCCCACACATGCAATTATCTGTAAGGTTCCTCAGTCGAACAGTGAATTTCAAACATAGATTCAACCATAAAGACATTGGAGGTTTTCCAATGCCTCACGGAGAAGGGCACCTTTTCGTAGATGGGTAAAAATAAGAAATAAAGCATGTTAAATATCCCTTTGAGCATGGTGAAGTTATTACAGTAACTACAATTTCTATAGTCTATCAATACACTCACTCACTACAAAGATACATGCATCCTTCCTACAGTAACTTAGTTGCCGAAGAGGAAGGAAACCACTCAGGGATTTCACCATGAGGCTAATGGTGACTTTAAAACAGTTACAGAGTTTAATGGTTGTGATAGGAGAAAACTGAGGATGGATCAAAAACGCTGTAATTATTGTACTCCACAATACTATCCTAAATGACAGAGTGAAAAGGCATGCATCCTGTTTTGCAATAAGGCACTAAAGTAAACCTGCAAAAAATGTGGCCAAGAAATTAACTTTATGTTCTGAATATAAAGTGTTATGTTTGGGGCCACTCTTAATATTGACCAACCGGCTCGATTCGATTTTATGTAGCAAAATTTGAAATTGTGTTTTTTACATTGGATAAAAGTAGAGACTCAGAGCTAGACAAGTGTATATCATACACTACAGTTGAGGAACAGTGGGAACGTTATTCTGCTTTGAAAGTTAATAAACTTGGCACTTGATTGTTTTGTACCAACTGGAGAGCTCTTCTTTGTCTACACCCATTCAGCATTGTTCCCACCCTCTTAAGCTTTATCCCCACCCATCTCTTTAAGGATTCACATGTGAGGCCATGTGCTAAACAACCAAAGATTTCAAGACTAATGGCTGATTTATACTGTGGGCGTCTTCGTAAATGTAATCTGGAGTGTCAGAGTGTTTTCTGGGCGTTCATAAACTCAGAGCTTTGTCAGATTGTCCGTTCATAAATTCAGAGTGCTCCCGGCGCCTTCAGAGCCACACTGAACGCTCTGGCCGAAGAGTAGGGTTGATTCAAACATTCTGACCTCACAACAGAAGTCAAGCACCCAAGCTAACTGGCTAATATTGGCTAGCTTGCTAGCTACTTCCAGACCCAAATGAGAGAACAGCTCACTCTGACCATTTTACTCGCCCTAGCAGAGCTGGTTAGGCGCTGGTGGCTGCAACTGTGCTGCTGGCAACAATTTAAAGTAATGAAATACCAAGAAAGAAAAATGTGCAGAGAATGTTCAAAAGAGTGTTCCAAAGCCACGTAGCTATCCTGCACCATTCAGAGAAAGATGTGGGGAGGTTGTATGCAAAATAACCATAGGTCAACCACGCTCTCACAAAGCTCTAAGAAATACTCTCAGAACGTTATGTGCTTGCTGGGAAACCCTATTTTCCCTCTAGTTCACATCTGGGCAATGCAAAGTGACCATTTTGTACCAGAGAGGATCTCCAAACATGACTGGTTTCCTAAGTGTTTATGAGATTCACCTGGGGCATCAGAATCTAAATCATGGGAGAGTTTCTTCCTGCCAGCGACAGGCTTTACACATCGTCTCTAAGGGGTATAACTAGGAGGGAAGAGGAATATGTACTCAGGGGAGGGACAGGTGCCATAATGCGTTTGTGTGTGTGTGTGTGTGTGTGTGTGTGTGTGTGTGTGTGTGTGTGTGTGTGTGTGTGTGTGTGTGTGTGTGGTGTGTGGTGTGTGGTCAGCATTGTGGTGTTTTCCTATGCACCCATACAGTCCTTTCATTCAAGAGCCAGTTCCTATTGTCTATCTGTATACTAACTATCTCAGTATGGTGGCTGCTTTCTGATAGATGTGGTGGGTTTGATGGACGTGGACACTGGCAGGGGGGTGACACTTGTAGTGTGGACCCACAGAGAGTGGTCATATACTGGGGATGGCCTCTGATTGGGTTGGTTGATTCCTCCATAGGGTGGAGTTTTGTGTAATGAGGCTGGAAAGGGCAGGAAAGGTGAGTTGGGGTGTGTGTGTGTGGTGTGTGTGGTGGTGTGTGTGTGGTGTGTGTGTGTGTGTGTGTGTGTGCGAGAGAGACAGACCAGACAGAGAGAGACAGAGGAGAGAGGACAGAGAGAGAGAGCCGAGAGAGAGAGACAGAGAGAGAGAGAGAGAGAGAGGAGAGAGAGAGAGAGAGAGAGAGAGAGAGAGAGAGAGAGAGAGAGAGAGAGAGAGAGAGAGAGAGAGAGAGAGAGAGAGAGAGAGACAGAACACTGAGAAAGAGAGGCAGGTCACATGGTCAAGGTTAAAACCAGGAAGTCATTCTTCCTTTTTGCCCACTCTATCTTCTGTTATATTTGTTCTCGTCATTCTATATGCCCCAGTATAACAATTTACGTAAAAATACTTAATATTTAGATGTTGACTTATATAAATTGCAGGAGATATAGACAGCATACATGGTTAATATTTGCCATTTACCTCTGCTACATCACATTATCAATTAAAGCGCTTTTTTAAATTTTTATAAAATGTGTTTTTTGTAAACAAAAATCAATCGTAATGAAGACAGATGGAATAAATCATGTTTATCTTAAACAAATATAAATGAAACAAGGTTTTCATCACTATTCATGTTTATTGCTTTGAACTGAACAAATTGGAAGGTCACATTTTACATACAGTAGTTTTATGGAAATTATAAATGAGCCCCATTGAACACAAATTAAGCCCGGTCTACACACCACATGAGGGACAGAGTTTTACTGTGTGTGTTGCAATTGTTTTTCTTGCACTTGATGCATGTGTACAGTGTCTTCCTGTCCTTCTTGGGTCCACACACATCACAGAGCTTCTTCTTGTCGCTACAATCTGCAATCTAGAATGATGAAAACACTAACATCTCACTCACTCACATATATAGTTACAGCAGGCCATGGTAGGAGAGTCAGACACACACATGCAACAACATCACTCACACTTACTTCCGGTATTGGAGTTATTGGTTCTGTTGGTCGGGCGGGATGGGGCACCAACATCCTCCTCCTGAATCCTCCTCACGACGGCTGCAGAAGCTGGGGTCCTTGGGATATGTTGCCTCCTCTGGATTTGAGGTCTTACCAAGGCCTTGCCCGGCTCCTCGAGAAAGAGCCGTCTCCCGTGTTCCAACAAACATGTTGTACGGCGAGATGTCCAAGATGTTGAAGAATATCACAAGTGGCCAGCGAAGGGTTCTTCTTTTGTAGCTGTAACCAGTCACCAGCTTGTCTAAATTGTCCACCCCTCCTTTTGTGGAATTGTAATCCATTATGATTTCTGGTTTTTGATGTTCCTGGCTACAGATTCTCCCATATCTATGCAGCGTACTCATGAGTACCACATTTTTGCCTTTCTTTGGCACATAAAACACTAGGGACTTGTTGGCCGTGAACACAAGCTTAGAGGAACTGATAGGCCTGTTCCGTGTATTCAACAGCTGAGGTGGGAGCTTTGAGTGCAGAGTGTGCACTCAATGAAAATGTGTTATTTTACATGTTCTTCACAGAAAATGAGCCAATGAGTTTCAGGTTGAAAAAGTATTTTTGAAAACATTGAAAATGGTTTCCACAGACCCGAACACCACACTAGGGTTAACTATACAAGCACAGTAACTATCAATTATAAAGTCCACCTGTTCTTTGTTGGGACACATAATCCTCTTCTTCTAAAAGCTTGATTAAATACCAACATATTTCAATGTCTCCTCACGGATGAGCAACACTGATTATATTTATTTACATCTACTTATTTTCTGTGCGTCGTCTCAACTTAGAAATGTTGTGTTTTATATTCTATGTAGGTGTCACCAAAAGGTAATCAAACAATACTCATGTTAGCTGTGACAACAATGGACAGGAAATGAGAGGATAATGTGAACAACAACAGGAGAGAGAGACGACAGTCTGGATGTAGGAGCTWGAAGTATGGATACGTGTATGTTGTATCATTTCTGTGGTCCGATATTATTCTGTTTACTTGGAAAATCAGATTACTCTTGTTTATCTTTGGGTTTCTGTGTTAACACACCCATAGCATTACATAACATTCAAAACAGCAGGAAGGCAATTAGGAATTGACTGGAATTATTTTAAATAACTACCCTAAAGTGTCCATTGTTGTGTATTGATTTTCTAGTTTGTCCCTTTAGGGTACCCGTAACTCCCCCCTGCTTACGTACATTGGAATGCTTGGAGTTTATTGTTCTGTAACATGCATTAAACAATGCCCATGTTAGTTTCTACTCCCGTCTGATGTCCGGTCCTTATACAGTGGGGCAAAAAAAGTATTTAGTCAGCCACCAATTGTGCAAGTTCTCCCACTTAAAAAGTGTAATTTTCATCATAGGTACACTTAAACTATGATAGACAAAATGAGAAAAAAAAATCCAGAAAATCACATTGTAGGATTTTTAATACATTTATTTGCAAATTATGGTGGAAAATAAGTATTTGGTCAATAACAAAAGTTTATCTCAATACTTTATCTCAATACTCAAGTCATTGCCAACAAATGAAATATATTTAGATTTGTTTAACACTTTTTTGGTTACTGTAACGTCTGCTTCCAATTCACACTCTCAAACACGTAGATCCCCTGAACGCAGTTGACTTTCCAGACCACTTTCCAGCTCACACTCTCAAACAACTAGATGCCCTGAATGCAGTTCACTCTCCAGATCCCAATCACCTGAATTCTAATCACCTGTTCACACACCTGTATGTCATTATCACACACTATTTAGTTCAGTTCTTTGCACCCCATCACTGGTATTGATGGTTTTGTGACACAAGTCTTTCAGAGCTCTGTTTTTGCCCTTAATTTACTCCTCCTGTGTATGATAGTTTTTGCCTGCCTCACTAACGACGCCTTTTGCCTATTCCCTGCCTGTACATTAGCCTATCAGATTTCCTGTTATCTACCTATTGCCTGATCTCCCGGACTATGTTACTAGCCTTTTCCCTGCCTGTACTGTTGACCTTTTGGACTCCTTGTGTATGGCCTTCTGCCTGCCCCTGGACCCAGTTACCTGCCTCCTCCTGTGGTCCTTTGCAATAAACACCTCAAGTTCATTACAGGTTACTACATGATTCCATATGTGTTATTTCATAGTTTTGATGTCTTCACTATTATTCTACAATGTAGAAAAGAGTCAAAATAAAGAAACCCTTGAATGAGTAGGTGTGTCCAAACTGTTGACTGGTACTGTACATACTACATACATACCTTTATCAGAAGGTCACCATTTGTGTTTACAAAGCTCTGTTGCACAAGCTTCCAACATATCTCACTTCTCTGTTAAAGTCCAAAAATGCGAGGGACCAAACCCGCTCACAGGGATGGTTAACATTTGAGGTCCCTCGTGTCTCTACCAACCTACGTAAATCAGCCTTTAGTTTTAACGCCCCCCCATAATTCACAATCCTCATTACATCTTGAATCCCTGGTATCAACAGGGCAGTTTGGAATGCTGATGAGGACTGAATCCACTGAGGTTTTTGAGTGTTTTGGTTGATTGTAATAAGTATTTGGGTTGAAATGTAGTGTATCGGTTTTATCTTGTAGTTTATGTTTTTGCTGTTTTATTAAATATGTTGATTAGGAAATTGTTTGTTTTCAGGTCACCATTGAGAATGAGACCCTGATCTCAATTGGCCACCCCTGAATTCATTATTAAAATCAAATATCATATACAGTAATTGCTGTAAAAATGCACCATTGTAGTAATGTTCTACTCCGAGATTATTTGGATGTTTTGGGAGTGGACAAAAACAGATGGTGTGATGGAGAGAGAGAGAGAGAGAGAGGGGAAAGACATTCTCCCCGACATTGTCATTGAAAATAAGAATGTGTTCTTAACTGACTTAAAAAAATTGTGCCAGGGGAAGAAATAAGGTTAACTGCCAGGCTTTGACTGTCACAACACAACACCACACATCTCTACCTCTCTCTCTCTCTCTCTCTACCGTCTCTCGTCTTTCTCCTTCTCGCATCTACACACACACACACCACACACACACACACACACCCACACCACCACACAACACACACACACACACACACACACACACACACACACACACACACACACACACACACACACACACACACTACACACACACACACACACACACACACACTCTCTACTCTCTCTCTCGACACTACCACCCCCCCACACACACACTCTCTACCTTCTCGTCTCTCACACACACACTACTCTCTATCTCTCTCTCACACACACACACACACACACTCTCTCTACTCTCTCTCCTCTAACACACACACACCCCCACACACTCTCTACCTCTCTCTCTCTCACAACACCACACATTCATCTTCACCTCTCTCTCTCTCACAAGTCACCCCCCCACACACACCACACTCTCTAACCTCTCTCTCTCCAACACAACTCTCTACCTCTCTCTCATTCACACACACACACTCTCTACCTCTCTCTTCTGACACACACACCCCCCACACACACACACATCTCCTCTCTCTCTCACAACACACGCTCTCTCCTCTTCTCTCTTCACACACACACACACACACACACACACACTCAATCCTTCTACATCTCTTCACACACACACACCACACACATTCTCTACATCTCTCTCACACACACACACTCTCTACCCTCTCTCTCACACACAACACCCACACGCACACGCACACGCTACCAAACGCACACACCACACACACACACACACACCACTCTTACTCTTCTCTCTAACACACACACCCCCCACACACACACACTCTACCTTTCTCATCTCTCCTACACACACACCACCCTCTCCTCACCACACCCCTCCCACACACACACACCTCTCTACCTCTCTCTCTAACACACAAACTTCTACCTCTCTCTCTGCCACAACACACCCCCACACACACACACCTCACTATCTTCTCAACACACCACCACTCTTACTCTCTCACAAACCATCACAACACACTCGTCACTCCTCTACTAACCTACACTCCACACAACACGCCCCGCGACAACCACGCACGCACGCAACGCACGCCGCACGCACGCAACGCC
>NC_036869.1:432141-450333 GCF_002910315.2 Salvelinus sp. IW2-2015 | reverse complement strand
CCCCGCCCCCCCCCCCCCCACACACCACACACACCTCTAACCTCTCTCTCTCACACACACCACACTCTCTACCCTCTCTCTGGACACACACACCCCCCACACACACACACACACCTACCTCTCTCTCTTAACACACACACTCTCTACCTCTCATCACCACACACACACACCACACACACACACACACACACACACACACAAATACTCTCTACATCTCTCTCACACACACACACACACACAACACACTCTCTTACTCCTCTCTCTCAAACACACAACACACACATCGCACACGCACACGCAACACGCACACGCACACGCACACGCACGCACGCACCCGCACACGCACACGCACACGCACACCACACCACACACACACAACACACACACACACACCACTTCTCTACCTCTTCTCTCTCACACCCCCACACACACACACACACACACACACACACACACACCACACACACACACACACACACACACACACACACACACACACACCACACACACACAACACACACACACACACACACACACACACACACACCACACACACACACACACACACACAAACACTCTCTTACCTCTCTCTCTCCTCACACACAACACCCCCACCACACACACAAACACTTCTCTACCTCTCTCTCTCTCACACACACACCCCCACCCCCCACACACCACACTCTCTACTCTCTCTCTCACACACACACACTCTCTACTCTCTCTCTCCACACACACACACCCCCCCACACACCACACTCTCTACCCTCTCTCTCTCACACACACACACCACTCTCTACTCTCTCTCTCTCACACACACACACACTCTCTACCTCTCTCTCTCTTGACACACACACCCCCCCCACACACACACACACTCTACCTCTCTCTCTCACACACCACACTCTCTACCTCCTCTCACACACACACACACACACACACACTCTCCTACATCTCTCTCTCACACACACACACACACCACGCTCTCTACCTCTCTCTCTCACACACACACAACACACTCTCTACCTCTCTCTCCTCTGACACACACACCCCCCCCACACACACACACACCACACTCTCTACCTCTCTCTCTCCACACACACACACCACTCTCTACCTCTCTCACACACCACACCACACACACACCACACACACCACACACACACACACCACACACACACACCACACACACACCACACACACACACACACCCACCACACCACACACACACACACACACACTCTAACATCTCTCTCTCACACCACACCACACACACAACCACACACACTCTCTACCCCCTCTCTCTCACACACACACAAACACACACACACTCACACACACACACACACCACACACACACACACCACACACACACAACACACACCACACACACAACACGACACACACACTCTCTACCTTCTCTCTCTCCTCACACACAATACCACACACCAACCCCCCACTCCACACACACCACACACACACACATCACACACACACACACACACACACCACCACACACACACACACACACCCACACACACACACACACACACCACCACACACACACCACACACACACACACTACACACACACACACACACACTCTACCTCTCTCTCTCACACACACACACACACACTCTCTTAGGCCAGGAGCACAACAATGTATGAACTAATGGTTGGATAAGAATCACTAATATAATCCTTGGCCAGTACGGAGAATTAAGTAAAACCACAAGTCCAAATCCCTATCTCCATCCATGGCTAATATAGGAAAGGGACAATTTTAGCGAGCTGGCTAAATAGCCACGGGAGGACAACAACACAATGAGATGCAACAATTAAATACATTTTTCTGTCAAAGACGTTTGCGCTCATTGGGATTTGATAGGAGTGACACCAAATCTAAGTTGTTTTCCCTTGACACTTTTTTTTGGTGCGTCAGGACCATTCACAGTTGGGCTCACTCAGTTTAGCTCAATGCTGATTGGTAATTTGTGTTACTTTTTTTGTCAAGGGAGGCCAGCTGCTCACTGGCTTCCCTTGCATTCAATGCTACTGACTGCAACAATGTCATACTCGTTTGGAACAGACAGCATCAGATAGATGGCCTACACATAGAGGTCGTTGTTTTGTTCACTCGGATGCTTTCTCCTGTGAGATACATTCAGCCTCCTGCAAATTGAAGGAACATTATGAAACACAGAGTGACGAAAGATAACAATTTATATTTAATTATTTTAGTACATTTCTTTGTCAATTTTTTGGGGAAGCCTAGCTTCCCTTGACATCCATGAATACACACGGACTGCAATAATCCAATGGCGTTGAGACTTGGTGCCAAGATGCACAGAAGAAGGGAGGTGTGTGTTGGTCTTGTTCCAACCCTGGTCTCTACCACACACAGTGTGGAGGACACTGTGTGGAACCATCTCCAGAGGTGTGGAGGACAGGAGGCCCYCTGCTGTGTGGAACCATCTGTAGAGATGTTGAGGACAGGAGGCCTGATGCTGTGTGGAACCATCTCTAGAGGTGTGGAGGACAGGAGGCCTGCTGCTGTGTGGGACAATCTGTAGAGGTGTGGAGGCAGGGAGGCTGCCTTGTGTTTTTGTGTGGAACATCTGTAGAGGTGTGGAGGACAGGAGGCGCTGCTGTGTGGAACCATCTCCAGAGGTGTGGAGGACAGGAGGCCTGCTGCTGTGTGGAACCATCTGCTAGAGGTCTGGAGGACAGGAGGCCTGCTGCTGTGTGGAAATCTCTAGAGGTGTGGAGGACAGGAGGCCTGCTGCTGTGTGGAACCATCTGTAAGAGGTGTGGGGGGACAGGAGGCCTGCTGCTGTGTGGAACATCTCTAGAGGTGTGGAGGACAGGAGGCCCGTGCTGTGTGGAACATTCCAGAGATGTGGAGGACAGGAGGCCTGCTGCTGTGTGGAACCATCTCCGTAGAGTGTGGAGGACAGGAGGCCTGCTGCTGTGTGGAACCATCTGTAGATATGTGGAGAACAGGAGGCTGCCTGCTGTGTGGAACTCCATAGATGTGGAGGACAGGAGGCCCGCTGCTGTGTGGAAACATCCAGAGATGTGGAGGACAGGAGGCTGCTGCTGTGGTGGAACCATCTAGAGATTGAGGACAGGAGGCCCGCTGCTGTGTGGAACATCTCCAGAGGTGTGGAGGACAGGAGGCTGCTCTGTGTGGAACCATCTGTAGAGGTGTGGAGGACAGGAGGCCTGCTGCTGTGTGGAACCATCTCTCAGAGTGTGGAGGACAGGAGGCTGCTGCTGTGTGGAACATCTCCAGAGATGTGGAGGACAGGAGGCCTGCTGCTGTGTGGAACCATCTGTAGAGGTGTGGAGGACAGGAGGCCTGCTGCTGTGTGGAACATCTCTCAGAGGTGTGGAGGACAGGAGGCCTGCTGCTGTGTGGAACCATCTCTAGAGGTGTGGAGGACAGGAGGCTGCTGTGTGTGGAACCATCTCTAGTGTGTGGAGGCAGGAGGCCTGCTGCTGTGTGGAACCATCTCTTAGAGGTGTGGAGGACAGGAGGCCTGCTGTTGTGTGGAACCATCTCTAGATGTGTGGAGGACAGGAGGCCTGCTGCTGTGTGGAACCATCTCTAGATGTGTGGAGGACAGGAGGCCTGCTGCTGTGTGGAACCATTCTGAGTTGTGGAGGACAGGAGGCCTGCTGCTGTGTGGAACCATCTCTAGATGTGTGGAGGACAGGAGGTCTCTGCTGTGTGGAACCATCTCTAGAGGTATTGGAGGACAGGAGGCCTGCTGCTGTGTGGAACCATCTGTAGAGATGTGGAGGACAGGAGGCCGCTGCTTGTGTGGAACCATCTGTAGAGGTGTGGAGGACAGGAGGTTCGCTGCTGTGTGGAACCATCTGTATAGATGTTGAGGACAGGAGGCTGCTGCTGTGTGGAACCATCTGTAGAGTGTGGGGACAGGAGGTCGCTCCTGTGTGGAACATCTCCAGAGATGTGGAGGACAGGAGGCCGCTGCTGTGTGGAACCATCTCCAGAGATGTGGAGGACAGGAGGCCTGCTGCTGTGTGGAACCATCTCCAGAGATGTGGAGGACAGGAGGCCTGCTCTGTGTGGAACCATCTCCAGAGATGTGGAGGACAGGAGGCCGCTGCTGTGTGGAACATCTGTAGAGATGTGGAGGACAGGAGGCTCGCTGCTGTGTGGAACCATCTGAGAGATGTGGAGGACAGGAGGCTCGCTCCTGTGTGGCCATCTCCAGAGATGTGGAGGACAGGAGGCCGCTGCTGTGTGGAACCATCTGTAGAGATGTGGAGGACAGGAGGCTCGTGCTGTGTGGAACCATCTGTAGAGGTGTGGAGGACAGGAGGTCGCTCCTGTGTGAACCACTCCAGAGATGTGGAGGACAGGAGCCCCGCTGCTGTGTGGAACCATTCCAGAGATGTGGAGGACAGGAGGCCGCTGCTGTGTGGAACCATCTGTAGAGATGTGGAGGACAGGAGGTGCTGCTGTGTGGAAACATCTGTAGAGATGTGGAGGACAGGAGGCCCGCTGCTGTGTGGAACCATCTCCAGAGATGTGGAGGACAGGAGGCCTGTGCTGTGTGGAACCATCTCCAGAGATGTGGAGGACAGGAGGCCCGCTGCTGTGTGGAACCATTCTAGAGTGTGGAGGACAGGAGGCCTGCTGCTGTGTGGAAACATCTGTAGAGATGTGGAGGACAGGAGGCCGCTGCTGTGTGGAACCATCTCCAGAGATGTGGAGGACAGGAGGCCTGCTGCTGTGTGGAACCATCTCCAGAGATGTGGAGGACAGGAGGCCTGCTGCTGTGTGGAACCATCTGTAGAGATGTGGAGGACAGGAGGCCGCTGCTGTGTGGAACCATCTCCAGAGATGTGGAGGACAGGAGGCCTGCTGCTGTGTGGAACCATCTGTAGAGATGTGGAGGACAGGAGGCCTGCTGCTGTGTGGAAACATCTGTAGAGATGTGGAGGACAGGAGGCCGCTGCTGTGTGGAAACATCTGTAGAGATGTGGAGGACAGGAGGCCTGCTGCTGTGTGGAAACATCTGTAGAGATGTGGAGGACAGGAGGCCTGCTGCTGTGTGGAAACATCTCCAGAGATGTGGAGGCGAGGCCCGCTGCTGTGTGGAACATCTGTGAGATGTGGAGGACAGGAGGCCTGCTGCTGTGTGGAACCATCTGTAGAGATGTGGAGGACAGGAGGCCTGCTGCTGTGTGGAACAATCTGTAGAGGTGTGGAGGACAGGAGGCCCGCTGCTGTGTGGAAACATCTGTAGAGATGTGGAGGACAGGAGGCCCGCTGCTGTGTGGAAACATCTGTAGAGATGTGGAGGACAGGAGGCCGCTGCTGTGTGGAAACATCTGTAGAGATGTGGAGGACAGGAGGCCTGCTGCTGTGTGGAACATCTCCAGAGATGTGGAGGACAGGAGGCCTGCTGCTGTGTGGAACCATCTCCAGAGATGTGGAGAGACAGGAGGCCTGCTGCTGTGTGGAACCATCTCCAGAGATGTGGAGGACAGGAGGCCTGCTGCTGTGTGGAACCATCTCCAGAGATGTGGAGGACAGGAGGCCTGCTGCGTGTGTGGAACCATCTGTAGAGAACACAATAACAGCCATGCAGAAACAGAACAGTCACACTGGAAGGTTTTCGGGGATTTGGGCTCTGTGATGCTGACGTAGACACACACACTCACCGGTGGTTATTCACGGCGCACACCATGCATGCACACACAAAAAACACACCACACACTATAATAACTTATATATACAATACACTCACATACACATATTCCAAACCAAAAATAAGAAAAACGGATAAAGACGGAGGGAGGGAGGGAGGGAGGGGAAGGAAAGCGAATCTGTCCTGTTACCTCCTTTAAAAAGTGCTTTATCTCAGCAAACCACATTTGTTTTATTAATTTAACTCTGAATCAGGAGGTGTCTGCAAGGCGGTGCTGCCACCAACTCGCTACAAATAACTAACTCTACACATACATTACCAGTCAAAAGTTTGGACACACCTACTCATTCAAGATTATAATTGTTATTTGTACTATTTTCTACGTTGTAGAATAATAGTGAAGACATCAAAACTATGAAACAACACAAATTAAATGATGTAGTAACCAAAAAAGTGTTAAACGATTTCAAATATATTTTAGATTTTAGATTCTTCAAAGTAGCAACCCTTTGCCTTGATGACAGCTTTGCACACTATTGGCATTCTCTCAACCAGCTTCATGAAGAATGCTTTTCCAACAGTCTTGCAGGCGTTCCCACATATGCTGAGCACTTGTCTSCTGTTTTCCTTCACTCTGCGGTCCAACTCATCCAAAACCATCTCAGGTGATTTTGGAGGCCAGGTCATCTGACGCAGCACTCCATCACTCTCCTTCTTGGTAAAATAGCCCTTACACAGCCTGGAGGTGTGTTGGGTCATTGTCCTGTTGAAAAACAAATAATAGTCCCACTAAGTGCAAACCATATGGAATGGCATATTGCTGCAGTCTCCTCTGAATAGTTGATGTTGAGTTGTGTCTGTTATTTAACTCTGTGAAGCATTATTTGTGGTGCAATATCTGAGGCTGGTAACTCAAATGAACTTATCCTCTGCAGCAGAGTTAACCTCTTGGCGCACGGTTCCCTTTAGCGGGATCATTTTCATCAACAACCGCTGAATTGCAGAAGAAATTAAAAAAATACTAAGAATATTTAATTTCATGAAATCACAAGTGCAATATTGCAAAACACAGCTTAGCTTGTTGTTAATCCACCTGTCGTGTCAGATTTTGAAAATATGCTTTACAGCGAAAGCAATCCAAGCGTTTGTGTGAGTTTATTGATCACTAGACAAAACATTACAAACACCTAGCAGCAATGTAGATTGGTCACGAAAGTCAGAAAAGCAAAAAAATGAATCGCTTACCTTTGATGATCTTCGGATGTTTGCACTCACGAGACTCCAGTTACACAATAATGTTCCTTTTGTTCGATAAAGATAATTTTTATATAAAAAAAAACCTCCATTTCTTTGGCGCGTTATGTTCAGAAATCCCACAGGCTCAGGCAGGGCATGAAGGCAGATGAAAATTCCAAATAAGTATCCGTAAAGTTCGTAGAAACATGTCAAACGTTTTTATAATCAATCCTCAGGTTGTTTTTAACATAAATAATCGATAATATTTCACCCGGGACGTAAACTTTTCAATACATAGAGAAAGGAAACTAATCAAAGGACACCTGGCTATCCACTGACGCGATTTGATAAATCTCGCAAATTTTTCAGAAACTATGTCTAAAGACTGTTCACAACCTGTGGGAAGCTATTGGAAAATGAATCTGGTTGATATCACTTTAAATGGAGGATAGGCAGGCAATGGAACAGGGATCTTTCAAAATAAGAGGCACTTCCGGGTTGGATTTCCTCAGGTTTTCCCCTGCAAAATCAGTTCTGTTATACTCACAGACAATATTTTGACAGTTTGGAGACTTTAGAGTGTTTTCTATCCTAATCTGCTCAATTATATGCATATTTAGCATCTGGGCCTGAGAAATAGGCCGTTTAAATTGGAACGTTATTTTCCCAAACATAACAATTCTGCCTCCTAGCGTCAAGAAGTAACTCTGGTCTTCATTCAGTCTGACAAGAGCACCAGAGTTCCTCTGTGGAGATGGGATAACCTTCCAGAAGGACAAACATCTCTGCTGCACTCCAACAATTAGGCCTTTATGGTAGAGTGCCAGACGGAAGCCACTCCTCAGTTAAATTCAACTAAAGACTCTCAGACTGTTAGAAAACAAGATTCTCTAGTCTGAGGAAATCAAGATGACCTCTTTGCCTGAATGCCAAGCGTCAGTTCTAGATGGAAACCTGGCACCATACCTACGGTGAAGCATGGTGGTGGCAGCATCTGGCTGTGAGGATGTTTTTCAGCAGCAGGGACTGGAAGACTAGTCAGGACTGAGGCAAAGATGAACAGAGCGAAGTACAGAGAGATCCTTGATGAAAACCTGCTCCAGAGTGCTCAGGACCTCAGACTGGGGCAAAGTTCAACTTCCAACAGGACAACAACCCTAAGCACACAGCCAAGACAACGCAGAAGTGGCTTCGGGACAAGTCTCTGAATGTCRTTGAGTGGCCTAGCCAGAGCTCGGACATAAACACGATCGAACATCTCTGGAGAGACTGTGTGCTTAGGGTAGCTGTGCAGCAACGCTCCCCATCCAACCTGACAGAGCTTGAGAGGATTTGCAGGGAAGAATGGGAGAAACTCCCAAAATACAGGTGTGCCAAGCTTGTAGCATCATACCCAAAAAGAGTCAACACTGTAATAGCTGCCAAAGGTGCTTCAACAAAATACTCAGTAAAGGGTCCGAATACTTACTGTATGTTAATGTGTTATTTCAGTTTTTTTTTTTATAAATCCTGTGTTTGCGTTGTCAGTATGGGCTATTGTTTGTAGATTGCTGAAGAAAAATACTTTCCGAAGTCACTCCATATGTTTGCAAAAAATATATGGGGGATTGGAAGTGATGCAGACAATTACATTGTTGGAAGCTACAATCTATCTGCAATATTAAAACTGATCAACCCCCTAAATTAAAATATAAAACAAATACATACACTACCATTCAAAAGTTGTCAGCTGTGCTAWCACAATTGCAAAAGGGTTTTCTAACGATCCATTAGCCTTTTAAAGTGGTAAACTTAGATTAGCAAACACAACATGTCTTTGGAACACAGGAGTGATGGTTGCTGATTATGGGCCTCTGTACGCCTATGTAGATATTCCATAAAAAAAATTGCTGTTTCCAACTACAATAGTCATTTACAACATTAACAATTTCTACACTGTACTTCTGATCAATTTGATGTTATTTTAATGGACAAAAAATTGGCTTTTCTTTCAAAAACAAGGACATTTCGAAGTAACCCCGAACTTTTGAACGCTAGTGTAAATAAAATAAAACTTCTATGTACTGGACCGTGGGAGTAGGGTTTGTCAAAATGTTTTTTCCCGGGATCGCCGCTCTTCCTCACTTCAATAGACGGGAGTGTGTTGTTGTTCTGGATGGCTTTGGGTGGCATAGACAGGTGTTGAGGTGTCAGAGTCGAGGTGCTCTGTCCCCTGTGGGTCCCTTCATACACACACCTCCGGGAACTGATTAGCCAAACATAGAGGAAGTCACTCATATTGAGAGGAAATACTAACTTTTGCATTCCCAAACACAATCCCCTGGTTCTTTCTACATTATTTCTCACTGTTTATCCTTTGGGTCATTCCACTACAAAAAGCACAAGAAAGATGATTTCGACTCCCACCATCTCAGATTGTTCTGATATTGTTTATGTTGTTAGAAACAGATATGATTAGCGTTCCTGCAATACAATTTTGTTGAAATAGAATTTAATCGATGATAAATTAAGATAATTGATTACACCCAAAGTGCCCATTTTAATTGATTGAATTCATATAATATTCAATAAATATAGTACTTAACATCCTATTTGAACCAAACTTGTTTCTAGATATGAGAAATACACTGAAATTGTCAAAAGCCACCCACGGAGAGCCACACCCCACCCCACGCCAATCCCACCCCACACCAACCCCACCCCACGCCAATCCCACCCCACACCAACCCTACCCCACGCCAACCCCACCTCAACAACGATAATATACATAGTATAAGTTCTCTATGTTTTACGGATAGTATGGAGCTGCGGCCCGGCGTATTGGTAATGCTAATATAGGTACCATTGACTTGCATTGGATTTGTGCCATACTTGCTAAAACGTTAGCATTTAAAACAGTGGCCAGGTAAACAAAATCAAAGCATGGGTTGCTGTCATACTGTACCTGGTCCATAGACTGCTTACAGGGTAAGAAAACCGATATGTCATTTTGTAATTTGGGTGAACTAAATAAAACTGCTAGGCCGTGGTAGAGAGAAAAAACAGAGAACATATGCCGTAGGACATCAGAATGGAGGAAGGTAATCTATGGGAAATGTGTAAGGCGTTGTTCCACTGTCAGGTTTTGGCCAAGACTGTTCGGGTTTTGGTCACTAGATGTCCCCATTGCACCTTTTTTGTACCTTTTGTTTTTTCTTGCTCTAATTATTGTTTGCACCTGTGGGTCGTTCCCTTGTTAGTATTTAAACCCTGTGTGTTCCTCAGTTCCTTGCTCAGTGTTTGTAAGTTAGCACCCAGCCCCAGCCCAAGCCTTGTTTTATACAGATATTTCTCTTGTTGGATTTTCCAGAGGTTCTCTGGTTTAGTTCTTGTGTATTATTTGAGTAGTCTTTTGAGGTTTGTTTTTCCCTGCTGTTTTTTACCACTTTGTGGAGTTTCTTTTGTATTTTGGAGGATTTCCATTTTGTGCCTCTTGGCTTTATTTTTGGACATTGTGGATTTAGTTTCTTTGCCTGAAGATTTTGTTCTTTAATTAAACCACCATCTCTAGTACTGCTGTGTCTGCCTCATCTTCTGGGTTCTGACGATTATTAGTGACTGTTTCTCGCACCGGGTCCTGACATCCACGTCATGTTAGTAAGCCATGACACCCACCATCTCAGATTGTTCTGGAATCCTTTCTGTAGTTAGAAACCTGTAAGATTAGCATTTTCAGAAACATTCATTTGTTTCAATATAATTTGATCTCTGAGAGATTAATGGCACAGTCAACTTAGTGTATGAAACTTCTGACCCACTGGAATTGTGATGCAGTGAGTTATAAGTGAAATAATCTGTCTGTAAACAATTGTTGGAAACATGACTTGTGTCATGCACAAAGTAGATGTCCTAACTGACTTGCCAAAACTATAGTTTGTTAACAAGAAATTTGTGGAGTGGTTGAAAAATGAGTTTTAATGACCTAAGTGTATGTAAACTTCTGACTTTCAACTGTAAATCAATAAATCAATCAAAGAAWAAAAGGGTCTCTGCGTATGCGATCACATTCTAAAATCATTGTACTCTTTCTTCTTTTTTTTAGGTTGTGGCTGTTGTTGTTTTTCCACTCATTTTAATTCTGCCAGTGTCGCCGTGCCCAAGAGGACACAGTTTGATGTCGGAATTGGCATCTTGACACCGCCACGGCAGCGGTGGGAAACAGGAAATTAGATTTGTGGCCACTTTAACACCAAAAGCCGCAGGATGGGACTGATTGCCACCAGTTTGCTCCGCCTTGCTTGTCGACACTACCTTGTGTTTTCAATATAGATTGCCTTGTTTATTTTCACACTGTCTGTGAATTGCCAGGGCAACAAACCACTCCGCTCCCCACCACTCTTGACCCAGGGCCACTGATATACAAGCCTCTAGTGAAGCTGATGTGTCATTTGAAATAGCAGACATCCTTGGAGAGACATTGATGCATAGTCCTTGGTATGTATAGGGACGACATACATTTGAAAGCCATGTAAAGTCCCATATTAACCCAGGTAGACATCCAGAGATGGAAATGTCCACCACCGCAGGTGTCACGTTCCTGACCTGTTTTCTGTTGTTTTGTATGTGTGTGTTGGTCAGGACGTGAGTTTGGGTGGGCAGTCTATGTTTGCTGTTTCTATGTTGGTTTAAAGGGTGACCTGATATGGCTCTCAATTAGAGGCAGGTGGTTTTCATTTCCTCTGATTGAGAGCCATATTAAGGTAGGTGTTTTCACACTGTTTGTTTGTGGGTGGTTGTCTCCTGTGTCTGTGTCTATGTTTGCACCATACGGGACTGTTTCGTTCGTTCGTKATTTTGTTTGTAGTAAGTACTTGTTCGTTCGTTCTGCGTGTTTTATGTCAGTTCGTCGTTCTAGTCTGTCTACATTCGTTTTGTTATTTTGTAATCATTTTCAAGTATAGTTCGTTTTTGTTCTTGTTTAATAAAATTCATTATGGCATTTCAACGCGCTGCACCTTGGTCGAATCACTACTCCTCCTCTTCGTATGAAGAGGAGGAGGAACGCCGTTACAGCAGGCTGATATGTCAAACCGCATGTAAGCCGATGTTTGTTGATGTAAGCTGGCAGGCAGGGACATTATTTATTATTTACATTGTGCTAATAAGGACATTGTAACGGCTTATACAGGTGCATTTTGTCTATTGTAAAAGGCCTACACATATGAAGACCAAAGTATTTTAGCAGCATTTTTATCTGGCAGTAGGGGAAAAACAACATGGCCATGGAATAATTAAATAGTTATCTTTCCCTCTCAGTCGAACAGTCTATGTTCTCATCAATGTCACAACCTCCGCTAAACATTCGGCCCTAACTCTTTCTCAGTCCCTCCCCACCTGAGAAATATACAATGAACAAGCTGAAACAAGAATATCAAAGTGATGTGGGAGAAGAAATACATCTCTGATCAGTTGAATGTATCCTCAAAAGCAGGCAACAGTAGATTTGGATGTTTTGACCTAATGATTTATTTTATTTTCAGAGGCAATGCGTATCTGGAGAAAAGCTCAAATCCCTAAATGAATGAGAGTGTTTCAGTGCATTTGTCATTTTATTTGCCAGTGACTAGCAAATGACTGCTTTGGCAAGAGGAGCAGTGATATGGGCTTTCAAAGCACACGATAAAAATATAACAAACAGTGATTCAGTTCCATTAGGGTTTTTAGAGGTAGAATGGGCATAGAGCCTAAGTCATTACACTCGATGACAAATGACACAAGGGAAGCCTGAACAGTTGCCTAAATGTTTGTTTTTCAACTGAAAATCACCTTTTCTTTTCAGACTTATCTCTCAGACCGCAAAGCTGGCAAGGCTGGCAAGGCCCTCCAATGACTTCAATATACTGTACCTTCCCATTAAAAATATAGCATAAAAGTATGGATTGATTGATTTGTTTATTGATTGATTGATCAATTAATGAATTAATTTATGAATTCAGTAAGTAATGCATTCATTGTGCTTCAATAAACTTGGGGACATATAATGAAGGTGGAAAGATGACATCCAAATGTAATGCAGGAAGAGAGTAATCTGACTTTAGCATATGGCCCACATTGAGAGAGGGAGAGTGGTCTTGTATACAACTTTAGCATATGGCCCACATTGAGAGAGGGAGAGTGGTCTTGTATACAACTTTAGCATATGGCCCACGATTTGAGAGAGGGAGATGCTGTATACTTGATGGAATACGAAGGAAGGCTTATTAACTTTAGCATATGGCCCATCATGAGATGAGGAGATGAGAAGTGGTCTTGTATACAATTTAGATATAGCCCACATTGAGAAAGGAGATGTGGTACTGTATATAATACTTTACACATGTGGGATGGCCAAGCTTATCTTCTCCTAATAGCGTCTTTATGACTAAGACTGCAAACCCTGGCTAAACCTGCAATTTAATGACTGTTGTCTCAGGTAATTAATTTTATTCCACAATAGATCCATTGCCGATAGATAAAAACAAATCAACCAGCTGCAAACCACAATAATAAAAGATAAACATATCGAAAAGAAAATAATAATTGAGAGCAGAGTAGCTACAATGAATTTTAGGTATCGCAGCTCAAGTGAAATGTAGAAAGATCCGCACTTATTACGCTAATTTCAATGGGGTAACGAGACCCCTCTATTTTCTCTCCCTCCCTTGCCCCCTTGATTTTATTTCAGAATCATACTACTACAACACTACCTCAGTTGAGACTACTATGTCCCATGCAGTAGTTTCTCTACTCACTAACACTGCAAAACTTAATGCGGCGCAACGTTTACTTTAAAGAGTTCCCATACTCTCAAAATCCACCTTCTACATTATTTCCCTATCAACAAAGCTTCCACAATATTTATGTCCGCTATTTTTAATAACATCTCCAATCGCGTATAAAAAAAGTCAGGGGAAGACAGTTTATTCACCAGAATGATCACCTAAACACCCCCACACACCCACTCACCCACCCAACCACCCATCTTTGGCATAGTAAACCACTCTTAGGCCCAATCAAACACTCTTAGGCAAACCACACCTCTTAGGCCCAATCAAACCACCTCTAGCCCAATCAAACCACCCTCTTAGGCCCAATCAAACCACTCTTAGGCCCAATCAAACACCTCTTAGGCCAATCAAACCACCTCTTAGGCCAATCAAACCACCTCTTAGGCCAATCAAACCACCTCTTAGGCCCAATCAACCACCTCTAGGCCCAATCAAACCACCTCTTAGGCCAATCAAACCACCTCTAGGCCCAATCAAACACCTCTTAGGCCCAATCAAACCACCTCTTTAGGCCAATCAAACCACCTCTTAGGCCATCAAACCACCTTTAGGCCCAATCCAAACCACCTCTTTAGCCATCAAACCACCTCTTAGGCAATCAAACCACCTCTTAGGCCCAATCAAAACCACCTCTTAGGCCCAATCAAACCACCTCTTAGGCCAATCAAACCACCTCTTAGGCCCAATCAAACCACCTCTTAGGTCCAATCAAACCACCTCTTAGGTCAATCAAACCACCTCTTAGGCCCAATCAAACCACCTCTTAGGCCAATCAAACCACCTCTTAGGCCCAATCAAACCACCTCTTAGCCCAATACAAACCACCTCTTAGGCCAATCAAACCACCTCTTAGGTCAATCAAACCACCTCTTTAGGCCCAATCAAACACCTCTTAGGCCAATCAAAACCACCTCTTAGGTCAATCAAACCACTCTTAGGCCAATCAAACCAACCTCTTAGGTCCAAGTCAAACCACCTTCTTAGGCCCAATCAAACCACCTCTTAGGTCCAATCAAACCACCTCTTAGGTCCAATCAAACCACCTCTTAGCCCAATCAACCACTCTAGCCAATCAAACCACCTCTTAGGTCCAATCAAACCACCTCTTAGGTCCAATCAAACCACCTCTTAGGCCAATCAAACCACCTTCTTAGGCCCAATTCAAACCACCTCTTAGGTCAATCAAACCACCTCTTAGGTCCAATCAAACCACCTCTTAGGTCCAATCAACCACCTCTTAGGCCCAATCCAAACCAACCTCTTAGGTCAATCAAACCCCTCTTAGGTCCAATCAAACCACCTCTTAGGTCCAATCAAACCACCTCTTAGTCAATCAAACCACCTCTTAGCCCAATCAAACCACCTCTTAGGTCCAATCAAACCACCTCTTAGGTCCAATCAAACCACCTCTTAGGCCCAATCAAACCACCTCTAGCCCCAATAACCACCTCTTAGGTCCAATCAAACCACCTCTATGCCAATCAAACCACCTCTTGGTCAATCAAACCACCTCAGTACCAATCAAAAGATTCCAGCTCTTTTGCTAGGTTCTTCCCTCTCTAGTGTCGAGAAAAGTGCTCAACAAATAACTATATTAAATATCAAATAACAAATTAAGAACTACTCTCCAAATGCGCATTTAGTCTCTATATACTTATCAAAATCTGCAGCCTCTTCGCATCTAACAAATTCCAGTGAGTGATTCCAATACTGTAGGACAAGTTATCAAAGACTGTAGGTATTAGAATTAACTGTTTGAGCCACAAATATGCTCCAACTCACGTGGCGCTGCACATCTCGCAGCATTGATCTCCTGGTTCTCTGGAAACAACTTGCATCGTTTTGATTGCTCAATTTGTGTAGCCTCATCCTGTTATAGAAGTTTTGCTCCAAACTTTAATGTGAGACACGAAGGGGATTCCAGAATCAATCTGGAGGAAATGCCAGGGACATGAGAATCACACGAATGTACATGGTAGGGTGTGTGTGTGTGGGTGTGCTGTGATCTAATCATGACGTGGGATGTCAGCGGTGCGAGAAACTGGGGTCAGCTAGGATGAGATCGGCGGGGATATCCAGAAGATGAGGCAGACACAGCGGGGGGAGGTGACTAGGAGAGTGGGGTGGGGTTTAATTTAAGACAAATCTTCAGGCGAAAGAACTAATCATGTCCAAAGATGAAGAGGCGGGAGGCACAAAATGGAAATCCTCCAAATTACACAAAGAAACCCACAAGTGTAAAACAGCAGGGAAAAAACTCAAAGATACTCAAATAATACACAAGAACTAACCAAGAGAACATCTGCGAAATCAAACTAAGAGAAATATCGGCGGGTGTGGAGGTGAAGAGGGCAGGGCTTGGGCTGGGGCTGAGGTCAACTTACAACATGAGCAAGGAACTGTAGGACACCAGTGGTTTAATCACTCAACACAGGGAACGGACCACAGGTGCAAACAATCAATCTTAGGCAAAGAAAAAACAAAAGGACAAAAAATGTGGCAGGGGGGGGGATCATTGTGACCAAAACCGAACAGGTCTTGGCCAAAACCGGACAGTGGAGACAAGACGGCGGGGGTCTATCACATTTCCCATAGATTACCTTCCTCCATTCTTCGATGTCCTACGGCATATGTTCTGTGTTTTTTCTCTCTCACACGGCTCTAGCAGATTTATTTATTCACCCAAATTACAAAATGCACATATCGGTTTTGGCTTCCCTGTAAGGCAGTCTATGGACCAGGTACACGTATGACAGCAACCCATGCTTTTTTTGTTTACCTGGCCACTTTTTAAATGCTAACGTTTAGCAAGGGTATGGCACAAATCCAATGCAGTCAATCGGTAGGCGCGTATTTTAGATTCACCAATACGCCGTGGGGCAGCAGCTACATACTATCCGTAAAACATTAGAGAGAGTCTTCATACTATGTTATTATTATCGTTGTTGAGGTCGGAGGTTGCGTGGGGTAGGGTTGGTGTGGGGTGGGATTGGCGTGGTGGGGTGGTGTGGGGGTGGGATTGGTCGTGGGGTGAGGTTGGCTCTCGTGGGTGGCTTTGACAAGATTTCAGTGTTATTTCGCATATCTAAACAAGATTTGGTTAATAGGGATGTTTTACAGTGACTATATTTAATTGACATATGATTCAATCAATTAGGTATGGGCACTTTGGGTTAATCAATTATCTTATTTATCATCGATTAATTCTATTCAACAAATTGTATGCAGGAACGCCTAATCATATCTGTTTCAACAAAAAATTCAGAACAATTGAGATGGTGGGAGTCGAAATCATTTTCTTGTGCTTTTTGTAGTGATGACCCAAGGATAACAGTGAAATATAATGTAGAGAAGAACCAGGGGATTTGGTGTCTGGGGATATTGCAGTTAGTATTCCTCTCAATATGAGTGACTTCTCTAATGTTTGGCTAATCAGTTCCCGGAGGTGTGTGTATTGAAGGGACCCACAGGGGGCAGAGCACCTCGACGCTGACAAGCGGTGCAGGGCATGTGCTGTCTATCCACCCAAGCCATCCAGAACACACACACTCCCGTCCTATTGAAGTGAGAGAGCGGCGATCCCGGGGGAAAAACATTTTGACAAACCTACTCCCTACGGTCCAGTACATAGAAGTTTTATTTTATTTACACTACGCGTTAAAGTGCGGTTCTTCGAAATGGTGCGGCGTTGGGTTTTTGAGAGAAAAAGCAATTTTTTGTCCATTAAAATAACATCAAATGGATCGAAGTACAGTGTAGAGTAATTGTTAATGTTTGTTAAATGACTATTGTAGTTGGAAACGCAATTTTTTTAGGAATAGCTACGATACGTACAGAGGCCCATTAATCACAACCATCACTCCTGTGTTCCAAAGACATGTAATGTGTTTTGGCTATCT
The DNA here is from genome assembly GCF_002910315.2 of Salvelinus sp. IW2-2015. Lineage (NCBI taxonomy): Eukaryota > Metazoa > Chordata > Actinopteri > Salmoniformes > Salmonidae > Salvelinus > Salvelinus sp. IW2-2015. The sequence goes on along the minus strand of NC_036869.1, from coordinate 432,705 downwards.
AAGTTTAGCCCCTTTAAACAGCTTTAATGGGGAGTGTTAGGAAACCCTTTTGCATTGTGATAGCCACACTGACAAACTTTTGAATGAGTTAGTGTATGATATTTGTTTTATATTTTAATCTTAGGGGGTGATCATTTTATATTGCCCAGATAGCTTGCTAGGCTTCAACAATGTAATTGTCTGCATGCACTTCCAATCCCCAGATATTTGGGCAAACATTATGGAGTTGACTTCGGAAAGTATTTTTCTTCAGCCAATCTACAAACAACTAAGGCCCATACTGACAACCAAACACAGGACTTTATGAAAAAAAAACGAGGGAGGTGAACACGATAAGTCATACATATAGTATTCGACCCTTTATCTGAGATTGTGTTGAAGCCACTTGGGCAGGCGTATATTACAGTGTTGACTCTTTTGATTATGATGGGCGGTCAGCTTGGCAACCGTATTTTGGTAGTTTCTCCCCATTCTTCCCTGCAAACCTCTCTAAGCTCTTCAGGTTGGATGTGGGAGCGTTTGCTGCACAGGCTACCCTAAGCACACAGTCTCTCCAGAGAATGT
>NC_036869.1:412269-432116 GCF_002910315.2 Salvelinus sp. IW2-2015 | reverse complement strand
GGCGCCAATCAAACCACCTCTTAGGCCCAATCAAACCACCTCTTAGGCCCAATCAAACCACCTCTTAGGCCCAATCAAACCACCTCTTAGCCCAATCAAACCACCTCTTAGGCCCATCAAACCACCTCTTAGCCCAATCAAACCACTCTTAGGCCCAATCAAAACCACCTCTTAGGCCAATCAAACCACCTCTTAGGCCAATCAAACCACCTCTTAGGCCAACAAACCACCTCTTAGGCCCAATCAAACCACCTCTTAGGCCAATCAAACCACCTTAGGCCAATCAAACCACCTCTTAGGCCAATCAAACCACTCTTAGGCCAATCAAAACCTCTTAGGCCCATCAAACCAACCTCTTAGGCCCAATCAAACACCAATACCTTAGTGCCCAATCAAACACCTCTTAGGCCCATCAAACCACTCTTAAGGCCCAATAAACCACTCTTAGGTCACCAATCAAACCACCTTCTTAGCCCAATCAAACCACCTCTTAGGTCCAATCAAACCACCTCTTAGGCCAATCAAAACTCTACCATCTCTTAGGTCCAATTCAAACCACTCTCTTAGGTCCAATCAAACCACCTCTTAGGCCCAATCAAACCCCTCTTTAGTCCAATCAACCACTCTTAGGTCCAATCACCACCTCTTAGGCCCAATCAAACCACTCTTAGTCAATCAAAACCACCTCTTAATGTCAAATCAAACCACCTCTTAGGTCCAATCAAGACCACCTCTTAGGTCCAATCAAACCACCTTCTTAGGCCAATCAAACACCTCTTAGTCCAATCAAAACCACTCTTTAGTCCATCATAACACCATCTTAGGCCCAATTCAATACACCTTAGGCCAATCAAACCACCTCTTAGGCCCAGTCAAAAGTAAAAAAATAAAATAAAAAACACAATGGCGCCATTTAGCTCATTACAATGCCTCTCCCTCTAAATTACATCTGAAAGTTAAAGCTTGTAAAATTATAAACAAGCTCACTTTTCCCTCCATCGCAGCTGTCCTGGCTGCCACCTGATTGCTTTGTGCACTGTTTAATTTGCAATTAATGCCGGACAGGACAGAAATCACAATAGTAGGGTGGTGGTGTGTGTGTGTGTGTGTGTGTGTGTGGTGTTGGGTGTGTGTGTGTGTGTGTGTGTGTGTTGTGTGTGTGTGTGTGTGTGTGTGTGTGTTTTGGTTGACTTACAGGTGGGAGAGAGGCTTAAAGAGAGAGAGAGAGAGAGAGAGAGAGAGAGAGAGGAGAGAGAATGATAAATAAACAGACTAACAATCCTACTCACTTTCTCCAATATTCCATCTTTAGCAGAGAGTTGAAAACAGCCCAGAGGGGCTCAGATCTGGGCTATTTATATTCCCACTCTGTGACAAATGATTTAAAACTGAGAATGCCTCTCTAACAAATGTAATGGAGTTGACTATTACAGAGTGACAGACAGTCTCATTCCCTCTTGTGAACATCCATCTGGAAACATGAGAGCTATAGACATCAAAAACCTCGTCAGAGCGAAGCTCTATCAGACAAAAATTAGTATTTCAACAGTAGGAAACAGTGGCTGTTTGTGCATTGGGTACAAGCTTTTTGGATGTTAACATGGCATTACACAATGATGGTCCACTCACATGTTCTAGACATTTGGAGAAGTTATTCATTAATATATATTGGAGAGGATAAATAATATAGAGAGGATTAATGGATTGGAGAGGATAATATTAGAGAGGGATAAATATATTAGAGTAAATATATTAGAGAGGATATAATGATGAGAGGATAAATTATTAGAGAGGATAATATATAGAGGGATAGAATATATTAGAGAGGATAAATGGATTGGAGAGGATAAATATATTAGAGAGGATAAATATATTAGAGAGGTTAAATGTTTTGAAGGAGTAAATATATTGGAGAGGATAAATGTATTGGAGACGACAAATATATTGGAGAGGATCAATGTATTGGAGACGATAAATGTATTTAAATTTTTATAAACTAAGTAAGTGTCACGTTCCTGACCTGTTTTCTGTTAGTTTTGTATGTGTTAGTTGGTCAGGACGTGAGTTTGGGTGGGCAGTCTATGTTTTCTGTTTCTATGTTGGTTTGGTACTGATATGGTTCTCAATTAGAGGCAGGTGTTTTATCTCCTCTGATTGAGAATCATATTAAGGTAGGTGTTTTCACATTGTTTGTCGTGGGTGGTTGTCTCCTGTGTCTGTGTCTATGTTGCACCATACGGACTGTTTTCGGTTTGTTTTGTTGTCGTTTCGTTTTATGTAGTCATTTTCCTGTTCGTGCGTTCTTCGAGTTACATGTAAGTTCTTACGTTCAGGTTTGTCTACTCCGTTTGTTTGTTTTGTTTTAGATTCAAGTGAAGTTCGTTTTGTCGTATTTACTTAAATAAATATGTCAAATCGCAACGCTGCAGTTTGGTTCAATCCCTGCTCCTCCTCTTCGGATGAAAAGGAGGATCAACGCCGTTACAGACCACCCCACCAATCCAGAAACCAAGCAGCGCAAGTTCGAGCAGCGGCAAGAGATCAGGACTCATGGACTTGGAGGAAGTATTAGAGGGAAAAAGGACACTGGGCGCACATTGGGGAATATCGCCGCCCGTGAGGAGATGGAGGCAGCGAGAGCCCAACAGCGGTGGATGAGGAGGCAGCAAGGAGACGTGGCTGGAAGCCCGAGAAGAAACCAAAATTTATTGGGGGGGGTAAGAGGTAGTGGGCCAAGGGCAGGTAGGGAGACCTGCGCCCACTTCCCAGGCTAACCGTGGAGAGCGGGGGTACGGGCAGACACCGTGTACGCAGTAGAGGCACGGTGTCTCTGTATGTGTGCATAGCCCGGTGCGGGTTATTCCACCTCCCCGCACTGTAGGCTAGATTGGGCATTGAGCCAGGTGTCATGAGGCCGCTCAACGCGTCTGGTCTCCAGTGCGTCTTCTCGGGCCGGCATTCATGGGACCAGCCTTACCCATGGTGTCCCCGGTTCGCCTACATAGCCCGGTGCGGGTTATTCCACCTCCCAGCACTGGTGGGCGACGGGAGTATTCAGCCAGTAAGGTTGGGCAGGCTCAATGCTCAAGGAGCCAGTACGCCTGCACGGTCCGGTATTTCCGGCGCCACCTCCCCGCCCCAGCCCAGTACCACCAGTGCCTACACCACGCACCAGGCTTCCAGTGCGTTTCCAGAGCCCTGTTCCTCCTCCACGCACTCTCCCTATGGTGCGTGTCTCCAGCCCAGTGCCTCCAGTTCCGGCACCACGCACTAAGCCACCTGTGGTCTCCAGAGCCCTGTACACACTGTTCCTCTCCCCGTACTCGTCCTGGGTGCGTGCCTCAGCCCGGTGCCACCAGTGCCGGTACCACCACCAGGCAAATAGTACGCTTTGAGAGTCCAGTGTGCCCTGTCCCTGCTCCCCGCACTAGCATGAAGGTGCGTGTCCTTAGCCCGGTGCCTCCAGTTCCGCACCACGCACCAGGTCTACAGTGCGCCTTATCCGGCCAGACCATCCGTCTCCCCAGCGCCATCTGAGCCATCCGTCTCCCCAGCGCCATCTGAGCCATCCGTCTCCCCAGCGCATCTGAGCCATCCGTCTCCCCAGCGCCATCTGAGCCATCCGTCTCTCAGCGCTCTACATCCCATCCGCATCTGCATCCGTCTCCCCAGCGCCATCTGAGCCATCCGTCTCCCCAGCGCCATCTGAGCCATCCGTTCCCCAGCGCCATCTGAGCCATCCTTCTGCCAGTTGCCGTCTAGCCATCCGTCTGTCCCGAGCCATTAGAGCCACCGTCTGTCCCAGCCGTCAGAAGCCGATAGTCAGTCAGGAGCCGCTAGAGCCATTCGTCAGACAGGATCTGCCAGAGCCGCCAACCAGACAGGATCTGCCAGAGCCGCCAACCAGACAGGATCTGCCAGAGCCGCCAACCAGACAGGATCTGCCAGAGCGCCAACCAGACAGGATCTGCCAGAGCCGCCAACCAGACAGGATCTGCCAGAGCCGCCAACCAGACAGGATCTGCCAGAACCGCCAGCGAGCCATGAGCGTCCAGAGCCGTCAGCCAGCAGATGAGCGTCCAGAGCCGTCAGCCAGCCATGAGCGTCAGCCGTCAGCCAGCCATGAGCGTCAGAGCCGTCAGCCAGCCATGAGCGTCCAGAGCCGTCAGCCAAGCCGGAGCTGCCAGTAATCCAGAACTCCCCTCAGTCCAGAGCTGTCTCTCTGTCCGGAGCTGCCCTTCAGTCCGAGTTGCCCCTCTATCCTGAGCTATCCTCTATCCTGAACTACCTCTCTATCCGAGCTACCTCTCTATCCTGAGCTACCTCTCTACCCACTACCTCGCTGTCCTGAGCTACCTTGTCCCGGAGCTGTCCCTTATCTTGGTGTTGCCCTTATATTAGGTGGGGAATAAGAGGGTGGTCATTCTAAGGGGGGAGTAAGCTGGGATTGACTATGGTGGTGGGGACTCGCCCAGAGCCTGAGCCACCACCGTGGTCAGATGCCCACCCAGACCCTCCCCTAGACTTTGTGCTGGTGCGCCGGAGTTCTCACCTTAAGGGGGGGGTTATGTCACGTCCTGACCTGTTTTCTGTTAGTTTTGTATGTGTTAGTTGGTCAGGACGTGAGTTTGGGTGGGCAGTCTATGTTTTCTGTTTCTATTGGTTTTGGGTACCTGATATTGGTCTCAATTAGAGGCAGGTGGTTTTCATCTTCTCTGATTGAGAATCATATTAAGGTAGGTGTTTTCACATTGTTTTGTTTGTGGTGTGGGTGGTTGTCTCCTGTGTCTGTGTCTATGTTGCACCATACGGGACTGTTTTCGGTTTGTTTGTTTGTTCGTTTCGTTTTATGTAGTCATTTTTCCTGTTCGTGCGTTCTTCGAGTTACATGTAAGTTCTTACGTTCAGGTTTGTCTACTCCGTTTGTTGTTTTGTTTAGATTCAAGTGAAGTTCGTGTTTGTCGTCTTTACTTAAATAAATCATGTCAAATCGCAACACTGCAGTTTGGTTCAATCCCTGCTCCTCCTCTTCGGATGAAAAGGAGGATCAACGCCGTTACAGTAAGAACCAAAAACGATCCATTGCTGCATACAACATATTATATTAGACAACTATGGTACATACCAGCTGATATAAGATTGTAAAATACACTGTGTATACCAAACATTAGGAACACCTTCCTAATATTGAGTTGCACACAGTTCTGATGGATTAATGCTGCTCCAGCTCCTAAACAAACATATTCATGTGACTGTCGGAGTGATTCCATGTTTTCTCTGAGTATTAAGCTAATACCTGATCGTGTTCCATTACCGTTTGATAAACGTATCACTGTGTACTACCATAAGACGGTTCGCTTGTGTGTGAATGGGTTGAGCTAGTAGGTAATCCTTGATAGTTCACTAGGGCTGGGTTAGATTCCTTCTGTTTTAAAAGCATTTCCTGGATGTGGTCTTCAAAGGTTCTCAACATTGTAAAAGGAAGCTTCCCTATCAAATGAAAGCATGGAAGCTCGCAGACGAGCCAAACATTCCCGCTTCCCTCTTCCAAGCGGTTTTCCAATGATGACATGTGTTCTAACCACGGGAACTGACGCTCAAACAAACATCAAAGGTCCCGCCAGGCAGGCGATGGAAGGAGAGACGAGCTGGGAAGAGATGAGGGAAGGAAAGAAGGGATTAACACACTTCCTTAATTGGCAAACTTTTAAAAAGGGAAAACAGCATTTGACTCCATCCTCAGTCCAGACCATCGCTTGCGAAGGCATCTGGGARACATTTCACGTCAACGAGCCTCTCAAACTCGAACACTCTGATTGGACAGCCTCTCATGTTCTAACATTTTAAATAGACAGATCCTTTGGGGATAAAGTACAGAGATATACGTATATGTTTTATACATTCTGTATGTAAGAGTCACGGGGGAGTGTAGGGTCTATATGATATTAATAGATTTTAGTGTGGAGCCTGACCTAGTTACAGACATGTGTGTGAATGGCTCCAGTGCCGCTGTACACTGTGCTGACGACGCTACAACGTGATTTTTGATGTGTAGCATTGTGTTCTACAGTGCACGCGATGTTCGCTATAGGCCATTTGAATGTCTCAGTGCTGTACACTGTGCTGGCTATACTCTGTCTGCTATAAGCTTGTCACTGGGGAACTTGAATGACTTTGATTGCTGCCTACAGATGTGACAAAAAAGTTGATCCATGTTCTGTATGATGTAGGATGTAGGGATGTTAAGTAAACAACAGTTGGACTCCATCTCCAGTGTTTCCTCCAGTTCTGTTGAGTAGGATGTAAGTAACACAGTTGACTCCATCCAGTGTTTCTTCCATGTTCTGTATGATGTAGGATGTAATAACAACAGTTGGACTCCATCTCCAGTGTTTCCTCCATGTTCTGTATGATGTAGGATGTAAGTAACAACAGTTGGACTCCATCTCCAGTGTTTTTCCATGTCTGGTGATGTAGGATGTAAGTAACAACAGTTGGACTCCATCTCCAGTGTTTCCTCCATGTTCTGTATGATGTAGGATGTAAGTAACAACAGTTGGACTCCATCTCCAAGTTGTTTCCTCCATGTTCTGTATGATGTAGGAGTGAAGGTAACAACAGTGGACTCCATCTCCAGTGTTCTTCCATGTTCTGTAGATGTAGGGATGTAAGTAACAACAGTTGACTCCATCTCCAGTCTTTCCTCCATGTTCTGTATGATTGTAGGATGTAAGTTAACAACAGTTGGACTCCATCTCCAGTCTTTCCTCCATGTTCTGTATGATGTAGGATGTAAGTAGCATCACACCACCTGTATGTGGTATTGACTGAGCTGTGTTCCGTACCATCGTGTTGGATGTTGTTTTTCTGTTTACTGTGTGATGTCTGGTCAAAATCTTGTACATAGCACTTCCTATGAGATTTGTATGTAAGGTATGTTTGCTGAGTGTATCTCCTCCCTTGTCTTTCAGCTCAATATGCTTTCACGGGATAGTTCACGGGATAGTTCACTGGAACTCATCAAGATAATTGTTATATATGACATAGTCTGCTAGTTGATGAATGAGTCGTTGTCTTAGAGGGAAGAAGGGAGATGGGGGAGATAAGAGGATATACTGTAGGTGGAGGCGAGGACGAGGGGAGAGATAGATGAGGATAGATGGTGAGAGAGGAAAACGGGGATGTGAATGGACAGACTGACATAGTAACACACATCTGGTCAACATAATGCCAACACACAAACACGTTAAGGCTTAAATGATCAGAATGCTTTGCCAGCTCACACTGATACACACAGAGAGAGAGAGACCATTGACAAAACTCACCTGGTGACAGACCGCTGTCCTTGTCTATCAGTGTATCAGTATTTTGCTGCTTGGCATGTTTTGTGTTTTCTGTGGACCCCAGGAAGAGTAGCTGCTGCTTCTGCAAAAACTAATGGAGATCCAAATAAACAAACAAACAATAATCTCTCTCTTTGTGTCCTGCGATTCAATCCCTCACTCTTTTTCCTTTCAAGTTCCATCCGTCATTCATTTCCCTCTCCTTCCCCCTCTCTCTAGGACAATTCCAATGATTGTAACATAAGCATGTGTGCCGTGGGTCCTCTATTCATCCCCTCTTCCCCCACTCCCACTCTCTCTCTCTCCCCTCCGTCTATCTCACTCCCTGTTCTCTCTCCATCGGGCCCCTTCCTCACTGGAACAGGGCCAGTGATTGTGACAGAAGGCTTTGGTTCCTCCAGGGGGACTGGGGACAGGGTCCTCAGTGAACCTCTATGCCTGGCTGTTCACTTCTCTCTCCTCTTTCTCCCTCTCTCTCTATCTGTATCTCTCTCTATATCTTTCTCTCTCTCTCTCTCTCACACGCGCGCAAGGACAATTTCTCTCTCTATGGGACCATAACATATTTTTGTTGGTCCTCCCTGCCTGACTGCCCCTTCAATGTCTTGTGGGACTTGACCCTCTCTCCATCTCTAGCACACACAGGACACACTGAACTCACAGTTACCTTGCTGCATGAATATTCACACACAAACACACATACACCACATACGCACTCAGGCAATCATATACGCACTCAGAAACACACCATTGCCATAATATTTATGAAGTAGATATGAACATAAACACACACACACACACACCAACACACACACACACACACACACACACACACACACACACACACACACACACACACACACACACACACACACACACACCACAAACTAGTGGGGAAAAACACAGTATAAATTGTAGAACATTCTGCACGGTCTATGGCCTTCATGAGCAAGCCGTCCCAAATGCTGAGGTCCTTTCGGTTGGTTGACTATGGCTGGTCTCTTGGGAGTGATGCTGTGTGTTGAAGTGTGTTTAAGTCATATAAATCAATAGAGGACTCATCTTTGTATCTGTTTTATTATAGCATATGTGACAGCATGGGCAGCGCCATTGCTGCAATCTCCATTTTGAAGTAGTCCATTTTCTTCTTCACGATTGGCTGATCCCACCTGATGACACGGTTGGACATGACTGCAACAGGGTCACCAGGAGGGATCAGCCAAAGAAGTTGGAAGTCCCACCCAGTTGACTACATTAAAATGTTGGAAGCCCTCAATGGTGCTTCCCTTGTCCATACAGACTTAGAGACCTCTTTTATTCTCTATGGTTTAAGTGTGTCTGTGTACAGCCAAGTCGCCTAAGATTGACTTCGAAATTGGTTCCGAGGAGGTTGGGAGATGCCTTCAAAACCTGCCACTAGGGGCAACGTTGAGCGTATTTACCATCTTGCAGGCTTGGGTTTTGCCAGGGCGGTGTGAAGGGGGATGGTGGATGGGCGTAAGCCGTGAGCTCCAGATCCGAGGGTCACGTGATCAATCCCAGTGGTAGACATTTGTTTAGAATTTGGGGGGTTTTATCCTTATCCCAAACCTTAACCCCTAACTTAACCATTCAGAATGACTGCCTAAACGTAACAAACCTTAACCACTAACTTAACCATTCGGAATGACTAGTTTTAACCCTATTCCAAACCTTAACCCTTAATTTAGCCATGGAGGTGACACAACAGGAGGAGCAACATAGGGTGTCAAAAGCACCACGAAATTTGACGTTACTGGCAACTTAGAAAGATGTTTGGAGAAACGTGGATTAACTTCAGAATCTGAAGTCAATTTGGTCAAACCGTGAGAGTGTATATAGGTGTGTGTGTGTTAAAGTGTGTGTGTATGTACATACGTTTGTTTGTGCGTGTACGTGTGTGCGTGCGTGTGAACGTGTGTGTGTGTGTGTGTGTGTGTGTGTGTGTGTGTGTGTGTGTGTGTGTGTGTGTGTGTGTGTGTGTGTGTGTGTGTGTGTGTGCGTCTAGGAGCGGGGAGAATGTAAATCTACCACATTACAATGCCCTCCATCACCAGCCCTGCATTCTTACCAATCAGGTTCCTGCACTGTTGCTTTTCACCAATCAGGGCCCTGCAATGTCACTTCTCACCAATCAGGGCCTTGTACTATCACAGGGCAGATCTGTTAAACTTGAATTGCGACAGGATTAGACAGGACTGGACCAGACTGGATTAAACAAGACTGGAAAATATTAGTCTAGCCTACTAGATTAGACTAGAATAGACAGGGCTTGACTGAGGCTAGGATGATGGGGCTGGGTTGAGCAGCAGGGCTATGGCAGGACTGATTGTCTGGCTCTGCTACACTGCGACTATGGAAGTCTAAGTGTGAACATGTATTATTTAAGGCATAATTATGAGGCGGGTCGCTGTGTCAGCCAGTCAATCAGAGCTTTTCATTAGGTCCCCTGCCACTGCTGGAGGCTGGAGGCATGTCACACACACGCGCACACACTCACACACACACGCACGCACACATACATACATAAATAAACAATCCACCCACGTCACTGAAATAAGAACAAAATTCCAAAGACGAATACCGAAGTGAGTAAGTTCTGACTTTTCTATCTCCCTCTTTCTCTCTCTCCTTTTTTCTCTCTGCCTAATTCTCTCACTGCCTCTTTCTCTCTCTCCCTCTTTCCCTCTCGCCCTCTTTCCATCTCTCCCCCTTTCTCTCTGCCTCTTTCTCTCTCTGCCTCTTTCTCTCTCTGCCTCTTTCCCTCTCTCCCTCTTTCCATCTCTCCCCTTTCTCTCTGCCTCTTTCTCTCTCTCTGCCTCTTCTTCTCTCTTGCCTCTTCTCTCTCTCTCTGCCTCTCTCTCTCTCTGCCTCCTTTCTCTCCTCTGCCTCTTTTCTCTCTCTGCCTCTTTCTCTCTTTGCCTCTTTCTCTCTCTGCCTCTTTCTCTCTCTGCCTTTTTCTCTCTCTCCCTCTTTCCATTTCTCCCTCTTTCCCTCTCTCCATCTTTCTATCTTTCCCTCTTTCTTCTTCCTCCTCTCCATGAAATGTTCTTTCTCTGAGAGTCAATTTAATTGTTAAATGAGACTGATTGGATTTTAATGGAATTAAAAGGAGGAGAAGTGAGTGAAGGAAAGAGGAGGCGAGAGTGAATGGGAGAGAATGAGAAAGCGAAGGGGAGAGGTAGAGAGAATGGAGGGGAGAGGAGGAGAGAGGGAAAGAAAGGGGAGTGAAGAGGAGAGAGATGGTGGAAATAGAAGGAGACAGTATTAGGGAGGTGCCAGGGGAGGMAAGAGAGGGAAGAGGGGAATGGAAAGAGGTCAGAGAGAAACATGAAGTAGTCCTCAAAAAAATCAAATCAAATTTTACCGTGAAATGCTTACTTACAAGCCCTTAACCAACAATGCAGTTTTAAGAAGATAGAGTTTAGAAAATATTTACTAAATAAACTAAAGTAAAAAATGAAAAAGTAACACAATAAAACAACAATAATGAGGCTGTTAATAACAAGGAACTTGTACCACACTGCCAGGTCCCTGACCTCCTCCTTGTAGACTCTCATCGTTGTCTGTGATCAGGCGTACCACTGTCATCAGCAAATGTAACAATGTTTGAGTCATGCTTGGCCACTATTGCACTATGGTGTTGAACGCTGAACGCTGAGCTGTAGTCAATGAACAGCATTCTCACATAGGTATTCCTTTTGTCCAGGTGGGAAAGGGCAGTGTGGAGTGCGATTGAGATTACGTCATCGGTGGATCTGTTGGGGTGGTATGCGAATTGGAGTGGGTCTAGGGTTTCTGGGATGATGGTGTTGATGTGAGCCATGACCAGCCTTTCAAACCACTTCATGGCTACTGACGTGAGTGCTTCGGGGCGGAATTTATTTAGTCAGGTTAACATTCGCATTCATGGACACAGGGACTTTGGTGGTCTGCTTGAAACATGTAGGTATCACAGACTCAGTCAGGGAGAGGATGAAAATGTCAGTGAAGACAATTGCCAGTTGGTCCACGCATGCTCTGAGTACACGTCCTGGTAATCCGTCTGGCCCGCGGCCTTGTGAATGTTGACCTGTTTAAAGGTCTTACTCACATCGGCTATGGAGAGCATGATCACACAGTTGTCCAGAACAGCTGGTGCTCTCATGCTTGCTTCAGTGTTGCTTGCATTGAAGAGAGCATAAAAGGCATTTAGTTCATCTGGTAGGCTTGCGTCACTGGGCAGCTCGCTGCTGTGTTTCCCTTTGTAATCTGTAATAGTTTGCAAGCCCTGCCACATCCGACGAGCGTCAGAGTCGGTGTAGTAGGATTCAATCTTATTCCTGTATCGACGCTTTGCCTGTTTGATGGTTTGTCTGAGGGCATTGCGGGATTTCTTATAAGTTTATTGATTAGTGTCCCGCTCCTTGAAAGCAGCAACTCTAGCCTTTAGCTCAGTGCGGATGTTGCCTGTAATCCATGTCTTCTTGTTGGGATATGTACGTACGGTCACTGTGGAGACGACATCGTCGATGCATTCATTAACCTCTCTGGGATAGGTAGCGTCCCACTTGGCCAATAGCCAGGGAAAATGTAGAGCGCCAAATTCAAAAAAATTATATAAAATCAAACTTTCCTTAAATCACACATGTAAAATACCAAATTAAAGCTACACTCGTTGTGAATCCAGCCAACATGTCAGATTTCAAAAAGGCTTTTCGGGGAAAGCATAAGATGCTATTATCTGATGATAGCACAACAGTAAACAAAGAGAGTGTAGCATATTTCAACCCTGCAGGCGCAACACAAAACGCAGAAATAAAATATAAATCATGCCAATTTGAGCAACGTCACTACAAAATATCTCAAAAATTACCTCTAAACTTTGCCAAAACATTTCAAACTACTTTTGTAATACAACTTTAGGTATTTTTAAACATTAATAATCGATCAAATTGAAGACGGGTCTATCTGTTTTCAATACAGGAGGACAACGAACTAACGCTACTTTCCTAGTCTTGCGCAACTCTCAAACAGTACACATAACGTTACACTGATTCCAGATGGCCGTACTTCTTCATTGCACAAAGGAATAACCTCAACCTATTTCCAAAGACTGGTGACATCCAGTGGAAGCGGTAGGAACTGCAAACYGGTTGATAAGAAATCTAGTATCCCAATTGCGCACGCTATTTATCCAAAAGTGAAAATGCTGCCCCCTATCCTAGAGAAGTTAATGAAGCCAGTGACTGAGGTGGTGTACCCCTCAATACCATCGGAAGAATCCCGGGAACATATTCCAGTCTGTGCTAGCGAAACAGTCCTGTAGCGTAGCATCCGTGTCACCTGACCACTTCCCTATTGAGTGAGTCCCTTGTACTTCCTGCTTTATCTTTTGCTTGTAAGTAGGAATCGAGAGGATATAATTATGTTCAGACATGCCAAATGCAGGGCGAGGGACATGTGACATGCTGGTAGAAATTAGGTCAAAAATATTTAAGTTTGCCTGCATTAAAGTCCCTGGCCACTAGTAGCTCAGGTTCTGGATGAACATGTTCTTGTTTGCTATACAGATCGTTCAGTGCTTCCTTAGTACCAGCACTGGTTTGAGATGGTAAACAGGTGGCTACGAAAAATGTAGATGAAAGCTCTCTCGGTAGATAGTACGGTCTACAGCTTAACAGGAGGTGCTCTACCTCAGGCAAGAAATACCTCAGGACTTTAATATTTGACATTGCACACCAGCTGTTATTGACAAATAGATACACACCACCATCCCTCGTCTTTACCGGATGTAGCTGTCCTGTTCTGCCGATGCACGGAAAACCCAGCTAACTGTATATTATCAGTGTTATCGTTCAGCCACGACTCAGTGAAACATAAGATATTACAGTTTTTAATGTCCTGTTGGTAGGATAGTCTCGAACGGAGCTCATCCGGTTTATTCTTCAGTGATTGCATGATGGCCAATAGAACAGATGGTAGAGGCGGGTTACCCACTCGCCGACAAATTCTCACGAGGCACCCAGATCTGCGCCCCCTGTATCTATGTCTTTTCTTCATGCGAATGAATAGATAACTAGAGACTCAAGACTGGATTACTATATCTCTATCTTGTATCTTTCTATCTCTCTTTCTCCCTCCTCTCTCTCTCTCTCTCTCTTTCTCTCTCTCTCCCTCCGTCATCTCTCCCTCCATCCCCTCTCTCTCTCTTCCTCCCTCTCTCTCTCCCTCCATCCTCTCTCTCTCCCTCCCACACTCACCTCTCTCTCGCCCTCCCCTCTCTCTCAACCTCCCCACACTCTCCCTCTCTCACCTTCCCCTCTCTCTCCCTCTCTAGCCCTCCCCTCTCTCTCCCTCCCTCATCTCTCTCTCTCTCTCCCCATTCTCTCTCACACCCCTCTATTTTTCCCTCTCCCATCTTTCTCTCCCTCTCCTCTCTCTCTCTATTCACCCTCCCTTGTTTCTCTCTCCCCGTCTCTCTCCCTCCCCCACTCCCTTGTCTCTCTCACTCCCTCATCGTTTTGCATGGATGTTGTTTATGACCCCAATGTCGCCAGGCGTTATAAGTTAATAGACCAATAAAAAATATAGTTTCAAACCTCCAACAGCTAGTTTTCAGGTTACATAATCACTTGCATTAGGCTTCTCCAACTAGGTCCCTCACCCAGACCACTCCCAGTGGGGTGCATTTTGTTTTTAATGTGCCCCACTACTGGACAGATGTGCAGATCTCATTCAAATTGGATGTTCTGGTGCTGCTCGGATGTTTAGAGTTGATTGAGGACCTATTAGCTGAGAAATGTAACTGTTGTTAATGATTGTGTTTTTGGATTTAGCGTAGTTTTGTGAATTTTAGCATGTATTTATGCATGTGTAGTTTTAAATGTGTATTTTGTATGTCAATGTGCATTGTGTACACAGGGCTCACCTGTAACGTAGACGCTGAGAGTCGACAAGCAGGTGGTAAGTTTAATACAACAAAGAACATGGAACGAGATCACATAGAAGTAGCGTCTTGACAATAAACACAGAAAACATACTGCCTGGGAAATGAACCTAAAGGAGTGCCAGATAAAGGGGAGGTAAAGAGTAAGGTAATGGAGTCCAGGGGTGCCTCATGATGAACGTAATGATGAACGTTACACGTAATGATTGATGCCAGGTGTGCGTAATGATGTGTGCCAGGTCCGGTGGTTAGTAAACCGGCGACTTCGAACGCCGGAGGTGAGGAACGGGATTAGATGTGACATCACCTGGAAATGAGACCCTCCGTCTCAATGTTGAATCCCTGTTAACTTCTTGACGCACGGATCCCGTTACCGGGCTTACAGCCAACGAGTTAGAACTTTTAAAAGGATGATAGACTCATGTTGAGTTTGCGTGAGAATTATCTTCACAGTTTAAAATAAAGCCTAAATAAATACATAGAAAGTCCTAGTTAAATTATTACCTGAGAAATAGCTTTTTGCTAAGAAGCTTTTTTAAATTTTATTTTTGTGGACCATTTTCATTGAAATAAAGTAAGAGTAAGGTCCTTAATTGTTACCCAAGAAATTATTTGATATTGCGATAAAACAGTTGCGTTGACACTTTAACCCTTATTACAGGATGTGAAATTCCATTACAGTGGCTATTTCTGAATGTGCTGTGTTTTATTTTTATTATTTTACCTTTATTTAACTAGGCAAGTCAGTTAAGAACAAATTCTTATTTTCAATGACAGCCTAGGAACAGTGAGTTAACTGCCGTGTTCATTGGCAGAGTGACAGATGTTTACCTTGTCAGCTCGGGGATTCAATCTTGCAGACATTCAGTTACAAGTCCAATGCACCACTAGACTACCTGCCGCCTGTGTAAGCAGCATCATTATATACATGACAATGTTGGGTTATCGTTCGCCAGTGAAGAGCCATCCCAAGACACTTCCATCCCTGATGACATAGGTCCTGCAGCAGACTGGTCCACTCAAAAGGAGGCTCACGATGATAACCCACCAAAACTTGCTAGTACTCTAGTCGCCTCCTACTTCCCAGCGGCTACCCTCCTCTGCCCCCAGACTTCCAGCTTCATCGAAGGTTACCATCCATCATAAAGTGGTAAGAAACATCCGGTCTCTTCCCCTCAGGACGAGGGGACCACAAAAAAGACAAAGGAAATATATTGTAAAAAAAAACGTCCTAAATAAGTATTATTAAATAGACAGGTAATTAACAACTGTATACAAGCAAAATGTTTTCGTGGAAAAAAGTACAGGTCTATTCTTATTAGTATTGGTGTTCAAGTGATTATCTGTAACGACCAATAAATGGACGTTTTTATGTTTGAAATGTGTGCCTTATATTAGGACATATGTTTTTTAAGAATATTGTCAAGTTATGAATTTCATTAATTATTATATGGTATGTATTTAACCCGGACAACGCTGGGCTGGGCCAATTGTGTGTCACCCTATGGGACTCCCTGTCARGTTCCTGACCTTGTTTTCCWTTTGTATAGTTGTGTTTAGTGGGTCAGGACGTGAGCTGGGTGGCCAGTCTGTGTTTGTTCTATGTTAAGTGTCAGTGTTAATTGACCTTGTATGGCTCTCAATCAGAGGCAGGTGTTTTTCGTTTTCCTCTGATTGAGAACCATATATAGGTAYGTTGTTTCACATTGTTTGTTGTGGGTGGTTGTCTTCCGTGTCTGTGTATGTCGCACCACACGGGACTGTTRKGTTTTCGTTCGTGTATGTAGTCTGTTCCTGTTCGTGCGTTCTTCGTATATTGTAAGTTCGTTTGTTCAGGTCTGTTGACTTCGTTTATTATTTTGTAATTTCTCAAGTGTTCTTCGTGTTTCGTCTGTGTTTAAATAAATCATTATGTATTCATCACCCGCTGCGCCTTGGTCCAATCTCTCACCTAAAGACGACCGTTACACTCCCAATCACGGCCGGTTGTGATACAGCCTGGAATCGAATCAGATGCAGTGTCATAGACTGCTGCGCCACTCGGGAGGCCATATAGAAATATTATAATAAAACTTAAACAAGCAATGTTGGGTTACTCTATACAGTATGTCTTTAGTTAATGTTTTACCCATTTGAGCTGAAATGTGTAGAAATAACTCCATGGCTCTGTCCTCCTAGTTAATTGATGTAGAGCAGCAACAGTTGAGTTGGAGTCAGAGGATCAGTGTGTTAGAGAGTAGTTTAACTAACTGTATAACTGAATCTAATTCCTAATCTCCTAACCAAATCATACATTTTGCTACAGTTATACTAAATCCATTAAACTAGATAAGCGAATTACAGAATAAGTGAATGAACTTTACAACCACATCAGGATTTCTCCACACTTGACCATTCTCCCAACAACTGATTTAATGTTCACACTTAATGAAGCCCCCTGATTGGAGCTAATGCTGTTACTTCACCCTATTAGAGGCCCTATTCATAACCATGCACGGGTCTGTTCATCTCTCTCTCTCGCTCCTTGCCTGTCGGCCTGCCTATGGGTCTCACTAGCATGTACTCTGCCCCACGCAGACTACTGCAAGGAGTTTGACCATGACCTGACCTGGGAAAACTCTGGATTTAATGTATTCTCCTTGACCATGGTGTATTGTAAAATCTTGACAGATACATATGACTTGCTGTGTTTACTCTCCCCTCACTGGCTGACTGTAAAGATGGTGTAGTGTTTCTGAGGTGGAATATATTTACTCCAGTACAAATAAATTCCAAAATAAATAACACGGCCATATATTGTTGCAATAAACCCGCCCGGAAACAAGCTGTCACAGTCTCACTGCAGAATTAGACGTTTCACCACATTTTTCCAAACGTCAAATGGTGAAGTTGCTCCAAACGTCAAATTTAAATGGTTAAGAGTTACGATTTTGGATAGGGTTAAAACTTTACGCTTAGGCACTCATTCCAAATGGTTAAGGTTTGGGATTGGGTTAAATCAAAACCATTTAAACTGAGTGTCTGCCCAGCCAGGTCACCAGTCAGTATTCGATGTTCATCGATGTCTGATGACATCAGGAGATGACATGGAAACCGGCCACTAGGGGCAGCAGTGAGCGCTGTTACCTTCAAGTAGATTTCGGTTTTGCTAGGGTATTGTGGATGGGGATGGTGGATGTGTGTAAGTATCTGCCTCTGGCTAAGCCTATCTGGTTAAGCATATCCCAAACCTTAACCKTTACCTTAAGCATCTGCCTCTGATTCCAAAGATTGCATGTTCGAATCCAGTGATATAAAGTCGCTTTAGAGGTTTTTGTTTGAAGCCTATCCCAAACCTTAACCCTTACCTGAGAGTTTCCCAAACTTGGTCCTTGGGACCCAAGGGGTGCAGAATTAGTTTTTTGACTTCGCACTACACAGCTGATTAAAATAATCGAAGCTTGACGATGAGTTCATTATTTGAATCAACTGTGTAGTGCTAGCGCAAAAAACTAAATGTGCACACCTCGGGGTCCCGAGGACCGAGTTTGGGAAACGCTGCTACCTTAACCATTCGGAGTCAATGTTTAACCAATATTTTTGAGAAACATGGAAGAACGTCGAATTCTGACAAGAGACTGTGAGAGCTAGTTGTCTCTGACACTGATATCGAACTTTCTGATCCAGAGTAATGGGATTACAAAGCAGAAGTCAAGCCTACTTTATGTTAATAGCACTCACTGTTACCCCCAGTTGCCCTCTAGTTACCCCTAGTTGCCTTAGTGGCAGGTTTTGAAGGCATTTCCCAACATCCTCAGGACATGGATAGACATCCAATTTCAGAGTCACTCAACCGCAGCAAGCGATCTGCCTGTGTGTGCATGTGTGTGTGTGAATGCATGCGTGTGTGTGTACGTGTGTGTGCGTGCGTGCATAAGTGCGCACGTATCCGTGTGCATGTTCATATTTGAGTGTGTCTGTGTGTGTGTGTTGTGTGTGTGTTCTGTGTGGTACGGTTCGTGCTGCATGGTGGTGCGTGTGTGTATGTTTGGTGTGCTGTGTGTGTGTGTGTGTGTGTGTGTGTGTGTGTGTGTGTGTGTGTGTGTGTGTGTGTGTGTGTGCCTCCGTGCATGTCCGTTCTCCCAGTTTGACTGCACCATGAGCATCACTTCCTGCCTAAACTCAGTGTGTTTGTTTTACTTCTGACAGAAGTGTCTCATTACAGACGGCGACAGGAGTATGGCCATGCAGGACCCAAGAATCACCCTGGTCTGTATGCGTTGATATCAGCTGCCTGATACACAAGGGCCTCTCAAATTTACAGCAGGTAATGCATGTTGACTCAAGTTCCTCTGTGTGTATGCAGCTGCACACCACTTCTGACTACACACACACACACCACACACACACACACCACACACACACACACACACACACACACACACACACCACACACAACACACACACACACACACACTACACACACACACCACATACATAACATACATACATACATACCATACATACATACATACATACATACATACATACATACATACATACATACATGCATACGTACATACTCACACACACACACTACTTCTTCTACTAGCCTGGTGAAGTGTTTGTGGATAATACCAAAGTGATGAATTACATTTGATTATGAACACAGTGGATAATTTAATTAATGAGCTGCCACTACTAATTGGAGGGTAATATGTAATTGCATTAATTTAACCCTCTCAGTCCCGAGACCCCAGCAAAATCCGGCTTGTCATTTATCTGCATGTCCAGCCCTTATATTTAGCCTCACAATGAAGTGTTTTATCATGTTCTTTTCAGGACAACCAGAGCTACAAGTACAACACAAAGCTATTTCATATAAACAGTTGCATTCATGAGTTTTGTTGATAAATGTCAATAAATAAATGAGGTCAGCCAAAGCAAAAACCTGATTCAAATGAATTTATATGAATGCTGTAATACAGAACTGTTTGATGAGCGGGAAATGAATATCCAACTAGTCAGGGACAACTGTGTGGAGTTTGGAGTTTGTGACAGTCTATCTCAGCCCTTGTTAATCACACAGACGAAAGGTTGGTATCTACAGATGCAGAAGAAATAGACTGATCTATACATCTGTAGCTCCCACACACTATGTTGAAATGGGTTAGAACTCCAAACCGTGTGGCGTTACGGTGGGACTCATTGGGAGTCATAAAGACCAATTGGAACACATTTCAGACCTACCAACTGACATTGGACATAAATGTACGCTACTGCCATGAGTTATAGACTTTGCGTTAATTTACTCTGTCTTGCTGCAGTTTAACCTTCCAAATAAAAATCTATCAAATCAACTCAAATCAAGGGACTTGTATAGCAAGCATACTGTACGTGTTACTCAGAGGCTGCATACTGTAGCCCTGATACAGGAAACTCCTCCACTCTCTCGCTCTCCTCCCGTATCTCTACCTCTCACCTCCTGCCTCTCCCTCTCTCCTCCTGCCCTGCCTTCTCTCTCTTTCTGCCTCTCTCCCTATCTTCCTGCCTCTCTTCCTCTCTCCTCCTGTCTCTCT